>NW_006408815.1:61099-70828 GCF_000296735.1 Chrysochloris asiatica | reverse complement strand
GGAAAGGGTGATAACTAGTTCTTTGACTTCTGCACAGCAGACAGAACATTTTGATCCTCCTTTACTTCAGTTAATAGAATGGAAGGAAATGGAGCCGACGGTTTTTGTGAATGATAAAGTTTGGCTTCCCAAGCCCTGGAGTGATAAGGGTCCACAGTTCCCTCAAGAAGAAGGAAAAGAAATTAATTTGACTCTGGGATTTGTTATCTTGCCTATCTGTATAGGGGTGAGGAAACCATGTATAAAAATAGGATGGCAAAGGTGGAATAATTGTATTAATGCAAAAACGAACACAAGGCATTTTGTATTGTTAGGAGATTTTGCTTTTTATGAGAATTAGACAAATGTGACTATGGAATGAAAGAATAATGAGAAAGAATGTTCTTGTATGAGTTATAACCAAATTGTTTCTGAAAAATTGAAATGGTCTAAATGCAGGGGGGAACATGCTAAAGTATTGAAAAATGATATAGTCACCTTTATTGATTGCGGACCTCGTAGAAAATTTTTAGCAAATTGTTTATTGGAAGAAAATGCTGATGTTATTTGTGACTTAATTAGTAAGCCTCCCTGGAATGTTTCAGATGATGTAATCTACAGTCAGTCATCACAATTAATGGCTTGGCATGAGGGAGGAATGGTACCCCCTCGGCCGCAGAGGATTCATTCCGTTTTAGGACCTGAACAATGGGACTTATAGAAACTACCTTTTGCTTTACGACCTTACAAAATATTCATTGGGGATTTTTCTGGAATGAGTCATAGTGAGGCCATCTGTGAATTTAGAGTAAATGAAACTAAATACAAGTCTGTGTTCGATTGCCTTATGTCATAGGCATAGGAACAATAGAGATCAATGTAACTGTCAAAAGTCTGACTTGTCATTCCTGTAAACTGTAAACTTGTTTGAATCATACACTTTATAACAAAAATATGTCTATTATCTTGTTAAAGTCTCGATTAGGAGTTTGGCTTCCCATTAATCTAACCAGGCCCTGGGAACAAAGTACAGAAATACATGTATTAATGAAAATGTTGGGTAAAATGTTAAGTAGAACAAATAGGTTTATTGGAGCCTTGTAGCCCTTATTCTTGGACTTATAGCTACAGTTACAGTTGCCACAGTAGTAGGAGTGGCTTTAAGTCAAAGTATTCAAAATGCTGATTTCATACAAGATTGGCAGCAAAATGCTCATCATTTATGGACTCAATAAGATAAAATAGAGAAATGTTTTCTCAAGTATTTGAATTGCAACTATCTGTAAAGTGGCTAGGAGAACAAATTGTAGCATTAGAATATAAAAATTCACTTAACTGTATTGGCAGTATGATTTCTGTGTGACCCAGCAGAATATAATTGTAGTAGTGAAATAGAGTGGCAAAAAATAAAAAAAATCATCTATATGGTTTCAGAGGTAATAATATATCTATAGATATAAAGAAATTAGAGGCTCAGATGAACCATACCTTTAAACAGCATAAACAAATTAATCATGCTTCTAATGTAGCTGAAACATTTCTTCAAGCCATTCAGGGATTTAATCCTAAGAATTGGTCTCATAATTGGGGGAGTTCTATTATTCTGGAATAATTATATTGATTATCATTCTTCTTTTACTGCCCTTAGTCTGGAAATGCATACAATGAAGATTAAGCTTTATGGAGAAATCACAAGGAGCACTTCTATTGCTGGCTTTATAAAAACAAAAAGGGGGAGATGTAGGAAAAACAGAACATGTGTGAAACCCACTCTGAGGCAGTTCTCAAACCAAGGAACGCCTTGATGAGAACTGCAAGGAAAACCTTGCATGCCAAAGATTATGGGAGCAAACACACTGACCAGGTGGCTGGGGGAGTAATCTAAAATTAGGAGAAAATATGTGTATCTAATTGTTATCTAGTAATAATAAGCGGTAGCCTTGTCGTGGTGTCCGGATACGCCTCCTGCCTAAGACTGTACTTAAAGCTGTATTGTAGTTAAGAAAGTCACTGTTGACTGACCATCTCGAGTTCCCTGTCACTTTCATTCCCCAGCCACCTCCAGAGACCCCCCTCATGCAGGCTGGTCCTGCACTTTCAGAAGAACAAACAAATCTGTCTTGGAAGAAATCCAAGCAGAGTGCTCCTTAGGAGCAAGGTGGCAAGAATTCCTTTCATATAGTTTAGATATGCTATAAGAAGGGCTGTAAGGAAATGTTTCAACAAACTGGTGCAGCACTGGAAGCACTCACTAGTCTAGGCCAAGAAATTTCGAAAATAGCTATCAGGCCAGTGGACTAGAATATATCCATACTTGTGCTCATTTCAAAGAAAGGTGATTCACCAGAATGCAAAGACTATCGAACAATGTTGTTAATTTCACAAACAAGTAAAATTTTATTGAAGATAATTAAAAAACAACTGTTGCAGTACATTGGCAGGGAGCTGCCAGTAATTCAAATTAAATTCGGAAGAGTACATGGGATGAGGGCTATCATTGCTGACATCAGATGGATCTTGATTGGAAGCAGAGAATAGCAAAGAGATGTTCACTTGTGCTTTATATGTAAAGTCATTCCACTGTTTGGGTCATAACAAATTATAGATAATACTATGAAGAATGGGAATTCCAAAACACTTAATTGTGCTCATGCAGAAACTATGCAATGACCAAGAGACAGTTGTTCAAACAGAACAAGGAAATATATGGTTCAGAATCAGGATAAGTGTGCAACAGGGTTGCATATTTTTTACCATACTTATTCAACGTATATGCTGAGCAAATAATCTGAAAATATGGACTATATAATGAAGAACATAGCACCAGGATTGTAGGAAGTCTCGTTAAAAACCTGAAATATGCAAATGACACAACCTTTCTTGTTGAAATTGAAGAGGACTTGAAGCACTTACTAATTAAGAGCAAATAATACAGCCTTCGTGATTGATTAAAACTCAATGTAAAGAAAACAAAAATCCTTGCAACTGAAACAACATGATGATAAGCAGTTTACAGATTAAAATTGTCAAGGATTTCATTTGCCTTGGATCTATATTCAATGCTCATGGATTACTCAAGAAGACAAATGACATATTGCACTAGGCAAATATGCTGCAAAAGACCTCATTGTGTTAAAAAGCAAAGATATTGCTTTTAGGACTAAGATGCACCTGATCCAAGCCATGGTATTTTCAGTCATCTCTTATATATGCACTAGCTGGACAATGAATAAAGAAAACTGGAAAATAATTGATGTGTTTGAATTATGATGTTTGGTAAGATTATTGAAAGTACCATGGAGTACCAAAAGAAGAAGAAGAAGAAAAAATCTGTATGAAAGAAGTACAATGAGAATTCTCCTTAAAACATGTACATTGGACATGTTATCAGAAGGGACTAGTTCCTGGAAAAAGACATCATGCTTGGTAAAGTAGAGGATCTTTGAAAAAGAGGAAGATCCTCAACAAGTTGAATCAGACCAGTGGCAGCAACAGTGGGTTCAACATAACAATTGTCAGGACAACACAGGGCCCAACAGTGCTTTGTTATGATGTTCATAGGGTCACAATGAGTTGAAGCTGACTGTAAGGTACTTAACAATAACAGTAGAAGGAGGGCCCAGTCTCTGAAGGAGGACATAATGGTTGGTAAAATAGAGGGTGAGTGAAATACAGGAAGACCGTCAAGAGGAAGCCCCACCTCCACCCCCCATCAAGATACACTGACAAAGTGGCGGCAACAGTGGACTCAAACATAAAGTTAATTGTGAGGCTGATGCAGATACTATTTCATTTTGTTGTGTGTAGGGTCACTATGAGTTGGAACCAAGTCAATGCTACCTAATAACAAATTATAACTCTCTTGAAAATATTCTCATATTATGACAATAATAGATAATACAGTCCTTTTTCATGAACACTGCCAATCCTTTGACCAAAAAAGAGATATAGTTAGTCACAAATTAGCTCATTTCTTTGAAAAGTACATACATTACATAATCAGTATTTAGTTAGCCAAGCCATATGTCATACAACTTCTAAATTCAACTGTGAAAGAAGATTTAATTCTCCCAGAATGAAGTATTAGGAGTACTTGTTAATAATAAACTCTACCATAATTATTAGAATGCAGGCATTGGAAGATTTTTGAAAGCTATACTAGTTTTTTGTTTTGATTTATTTTATTGTAGAACAATTAAATGCATTGAACATTATCCCTGAATTTAATAAAGCAAATAATGACAATAATAATATTAATCTATCAGTAGATGAAGTTCAATTCACAGAAAATCCCAACTAGTTTGTTTCAATCAACTTCCTGCTAAGAACAGTTTTGCATTCTGAGTTTTATATTTTTTGTTTTGTTTTATTTTAAGTGTAGCATTCAAACATCTCCAAGGATTATCAGAGCCAAGATCAGAAGAGACAAAAAATTCCAAGGCAAAATCAATTGACACAAATTTCCTCACTTAGGAACATGTAGATAATAAAAGTATAAATTAAGAGAATGAGCAACTAATATGATCACCTTACAGAAGCAAATGGACTTTCCACTGAAAATTTTGCTTGAGTGTTGTAAGTTATGAGCCAGACATACACCAAGAAACTATGCACATATTTATTACTCATATGATAATGCTTTCTAGACTGGTTTCCAATGACTTTGAGAATAGCAGGGATAAGAGACAAGCTTGGCTTTTTATTGTAGTTAGAGTGTAGTGCTGGACTGAAGGTTTCCATGCTCATAGGCTAGGTTTTGCCTGGTTTGAATTTCCTGCCAGTGCCGAAAGAGAAAGAACTTGGGTTTTCTTATTAGCTTGTCCAGATATGAACCAGAAGAGAAAAGGGAAATGTTGGGATTTGAAAGCAGTCAAAAGTCAATTATCAAAAATGTGTTTAGACTCCTTATTATATCTGAGTAGAGGCCCTGGTAAACAGTCCATGTATGGGGATAAATTTGAAGTGAGGCATATCCTATGATACAGTGCAACAAAAGAGATTAGCCCCATAGGAACTGATATGTAATGTTGAAATATTTTTTAAACTGTTTAGAAAAAGGTTATGTAGAATATATAGTGACCATACCATAACTGTCTTTTGCAAAGAAAAATAAAAAACATGATCTAAAGGCAAAATAACTTTGTTTGCTATCTGAAATAGTATCTAATTTTTTCAATAACAATGTGTGATACTCATCAGAAATAACCAGAAATGTGTAAGTGTACTACACATAAATTGGAAAGAAAAAAAAAAGATAACATATTGATAATAGAGGCAGACAAATGGAAGATCAATATTATGGGGTAATCGGACATGGATTTTTTTTTCTGATTGCAATTAATGCATTCTAAAAATAAATGTTAATATTGATTATTTCTGCAGAGATTTCTATCAAAAAGACCAGGATTACTGATCAGCAAGAGACGGGAGGAACCTGACACTATGACCCTTCAGGTCTGGAAAGGAACTCACCCTTGTGCCCAACTTTCTGTCAAGCCACAGCGAGGCACATAGGAGGAACAACATTGGTAAGTTATGCTCACTATGAATTACAGAACAGCCAATCATTCAAAATCAAAGGGGCAACATATTCCTAAGGACAATGGTGGGAAGGGATGAGAAGGAGTTGGAATGGATATAGGAGCCAAAGGAAGGAAGTATGATAACTCTTGTTCTATAGAGGGGATTACAATCATTAAGATGAAACAAAGTGCATTATTTGTTGAGTGTAGAATTGATTATCTTGTCTGTAAATCATCAGTAAATTCACAATAATAAGCTTTAAAAATAAATAAATAAATGATCTCTTGAAACATCTAAAGCATAAAATTTAAGATTCATTAAAACTACAAGTGGTAGGTTTAAAAGCATATATTGGAATCCTGATGTAGCATTTCAGGATAATGCACTGGGATGCAATGTCTGTTTGAACCATAAGTTTGGAGATTCAAACTCAACAGTTGCTCCTCAGAAACCCTATCAAGGGTCGACATGAGTCAGATTTGACTCAGCAGCACTTAACAACAATAACAAAGATAGATTCTAAAAAATATTTAAGCACGGAGAGATAAAAGGTCAGAAAATGCTAATAAGAAATACAACATATTATCTAACATGTTTGTAATTTAAAGCCCAGAATTAAAAAAAAAATGAATTAGATGCTATATTTGAAGAGAATGAGACCTTACTTATATCTTATAAAACTGTTCAAAGACATCAAGTCACATATTTGAGAAGACCTGCAAATTCTAGGCAAGGTAAATGAAAAGGAAATCACTTAGATTCATTTTAGTAAAACTGATGAAAGACAAATAGAAAGTTTTACAAGTAGCCATACACTAGAAGGTATTAACTTCCAAGAAGCAATATTATACCTAACACTTCATCATTCAATAGCAGCAATTAGAGCCAGAAACTCAGGCATGATATCTTCACTGTGTTGACAAAAGAAAGTACCAATATAGAATTCTATCTCAAGAAAATACATTCTTTTTAAGATGAATTTTTAAAAATATTTTTTTCAGATTAAAAAAATTCTATTTTTATGTGCAGATATACACTAAAAAATGTTAGAATTTTCTTTGGGATAATAGCCATATGCCTACAAGGAAGACCAGTTAATACAACTATTATTCAAATTTATGTACCAGCCACAAAAGTCAGTGGTGATAAAATTAACAAATTCTACTTATTTCTTCAGTTGGAAATTGATCAAACATGCAATCAAGATTTACTGATAAGTACTAGTGATTGGAATGCAAAAGTTGCAAACAATGAGGAAAATATAGCCAAGGTGATAGAAATGATGCTGGAGCAATATCACAGAATACCAGACGAAGAAGTTTCAGGGCAGAGCTCCAAAACTCTGAACCACATATCTAGGAATATTTAAAAAGTTTGAAGGCTTATAGTTAGTGGAATTTGTAACAGAAGTAAGAAATCTTGTACTTTAGAATCTTCTGGGATTGATGGCCTAGAGCCAACAACGTGGGTGAGACCAAAGGATAAGACCCAACAGGGGAGCAAACAGATCCATCATGGAATAATGCCATGGGAACCTCGGAGCAAAGGTGGACAAAATATTTTTCTGGTTTTGCTTTGTTCTGATTTTTAAAAAATATTTTCATTGCCCCCTCCCCCCCACTGTTTGTTTGTGCACCTCTATTCTGGTGACTAGAAGGGATGCCTGAGTGAGTGAACACCCACCACTGCCACCAGTGGTGGGTTCTTCTGCCACATATACACACAGATACTCTCAGCTTTTGCAGAAACAGGCAGCTCAGCAGCCAGCCCTGAACTGTTTATTAATAAGGAAAAGGCCAGGACAAGGGGTGTGGAAGGGAGAGAGAGTTTAAAAAGAATACAGGCTGAAAATTAAACCCTGAGCTACAGCATAACAACCAAGACTGGCATCTTAAAATTTATCAGGAGGACTAGAAGGCAAGAAGCTCAAAGATGATATTAAAATCATACTCATATTAGGCTACAGATTTTTTTTTTCCTGCTCTCCCTCCTCTCTCTTTTCTGTGACTATAGACTACAGTATACAATATAGTTTTTGTTGTTGTTGATTTTATTTTTCTCTTTTTTCTTATTGTTTTGCTGTTGCTGTTTTGTTGTTTTACATTCCCCCCTTTACCCTTGGGAGACTCTTTCTCTCCCTATATTACCCAAGAAGAGACAGCAATTGCTGCCATATAGTCAAGCTACAAATACATCCTATAAAACTCCACAATCCAGGCAAGAACCAATACTACCAACTGCCATACACCAGGGAGGGAGACAACACCTGCAAAAGTTACTCCGAGTTGAGCAATAAAAAAATTGAAAAGGGAAGCCCACCTACTTATCGCATCTACCTGGGCCAATCAGAAAGCATAAAAAATATCAAAACACTCACTCAGTTAAGTATTAAGGTATAGATAAGCACTAATCATGTCCAAGAAGCAAAATCAGATGACCATATCAGCAAATGTCCAGAAACAAGATAAAATGTCTGAGACAAATGACCTAGAGGTAGACCTGGACTACATTCTGGAATGAGGGCAGGCCTTGGAAATGATTGAGAAGTAATTTAGAAAAATGGTTATAAATGTTTCAAAACACATTACGTTGGAGTTGAGAAAAAAAAGAAGTCGGGAAAGTACTACAGGAACAATCAAATAAGATGCATACAGCACTGGAAGCAATTCAAAACCTACAGAAAGAGGTCTAAATGATCAATAATAGAATATCAGAAGTAGACAATACACTGAAAGGGCAAAGCAGTAGAATAGAAGAGATGGAAGGCAGAACCAGTGAGCTGGAAGACAAATCTCTCAACACCACTAAGATAGAAGAGCAAACACAAAAATGGATTAAAAAAAAATCTGAAGAAGGTCTAAGATTCATGTTGGACAGTGTGAAGAGGAATAACAAGAATTATTGGCATTCTGGAGCAGAAAGAATCATACAAGTCCACAGAGGAAATAGATGAAGAACTGCTGGAAGAAAATTTCTCTAACATCCTAACAAAATGAAAAGATAAGCACTCAAGAAACTTAATGAACCCCAGGAAGGATAGACACCAAAAGAAAATCACCAAGACATATCATAATCAAACTCTCCAAAATCAAAGATAAGGAGACAATCCTGAAGCAGCTAAGGAAAAGAGAAGCATTACATACAAAGACAAGCAAATGAGATTAAGCTCGGATCTCTCAGCAGAAACCATGCAAGCAAGAAGGCAATGGGGAGACATATATAAAACCCTGAAAGAAAAAAAACTGTCAACCAAGAATCCTTTATCCAGCAAAGCTATCAATCAAATACAACGGTGTAATCAAAACATTCCAGGATAAACAGAAGCTAAGGGATTTTGCCAAAGCCAACCCTGCGCTACAAAACATCCTAAAGGGAGTTCTGTGGACTGAGAACCAACAAGAACAGACAACAACCAGAGATTGACATACGTGACAGCATCTCCCAGAACTAAATTGACAGATGGAAGAGATGAGACTAGAACAAAACTATAAGAACAAACTCAGAGAATCTGGGAGATCAGTCTATGATCAAAACAATTACAATGTAAAAGAAGGCAAACATGTAGGAACAGACATCCAGATGGTGAGAAGATCAGGTAGATTACAAGATAAAATAAACTGCACTAAATGGAAGGAAAAGTTAATGGAGTATAAATTAACCTCAAAGAAAATTAACTCTTCACAACATACCAATAAAACGAAAATTCAAGAACATGGAAACATTAAAACTAAGAGGAAACTCACAAGAAAGAATACAAAAACCATGAATTCAGCACAGGAAGACATGCAGAACAAAGAAAGCAGCAACACCACAAAAAAACTAATATAATGGCAGCAATACCTATTGATAATGGCAGCATCAATGGACTCAAGAGTGGCAAAGGTAGTGAAATTGGCCCAGGATCAGGCAGTGTTTCATTCTGCTGTGCATAGAGTTGCTATGAGTCGGTACCAACTCTATGGCACATAACAACAACAAATGATAATTACACAGAATGTAAATGGATTAAATGCACCAGTTAAGAGACGGAGGGTGGTGGAATGGATAAGAAAACAAGATCCTTCAATATGCCTTCTGCAAGAGGCACATCTTACACACAGAGAAAAAAAGAGACTAAAAGTCAAAAGATGGAAGAAGATATACCAAGCTAATTGGAATAGAAACAAACAGGAGTGGCAGTACTAATCACTGATAAAATAAACTTTAAGGCAAAACCCAGAATAATAG
>NW_006408815.1:57083-57654 GCF_000296735.1 Chrysochloris asiatica | reverse complement strand
ACATTCTTCAAAGAGATGGAAAAGACAATTACAAACTTTATATGGAAAGGAAAGAGACCCAGGATAAGCAAAGCACTGCTTAAGAAGATGAACAAGGTTGGAGGCTTCTCACTCCTCGATTTCAAAATTTACTGCATGGCTACCGTGGTCAAAACAGTCTGGTACTGGTACAATGAAAGACACATAGGCTCAATGGAACAGAATTGAGAATCCAGAAATTAACCACTCACATACCGCCAACTGATTTTTGAAAAAGTACCTAAATATATCGCATGGGGAGGGGATAGTCTTTTCAACAGATGGTGCTGGAAAAACTGGAAAGTGATTTGCAAAACATTGAAACAAGACCTTCACCTCACATTTTATACAGAAACCAATCCAGCATGGATTAGAGACCTAAATGTGAATCCCAGAAGTATGAAGGCCATCAATGAAAAAGTAGCGACAAATGTGAATGCTCTAATTCAGGGCATACACAGATTACCAAACATTTTGAAAACTACACAAGCAAAAGTAGACAAAATAGATGAGTGGAACAAACTAAAAATTATAAACTTATGTGCATCAAAAG
>NW_006408815.1:46633-56315 GCF_000296735.1 Chrysochloris asiatica | reverse complement strand
TGTAAAAGACTAAGAAAAAGAACCCATACTAAAGGGGGCAAGGGGTCCTTTGCTGGTTACTGGGATGTAGGGGATGGGATGAAGGTAAGGTGGCACATAGGGTAGGAAATAGACACAGGGTAGTTTTGGTGCTGGGGAAGAGGGCAATACACAAAAATGAGGAGGGGAATGGAAGAACAAGGCAGATGGGAAAACAGTTAAGCAGGTTTGTGGGTTAACAGTTAGTGGACAGAGGTAAATAATGATATATGCACAACCTTGGAAAAACAGGGCTCTGGGATACAGAGCGAAAAGGTGGAAACAATGGTAAGAGGCTTGACTGTCTTTTGAATCTTGGTTTCCCTTGCATACCATTATAAAATAGACACTTGAGGGGGAAAGAAAGGAATAACCAGAAATACCACCATAAAAACTTTGTAAGTCCGTCTTCTACCTATAACTGATTAGAATACCTAAAATGGGTCTACAACGTGCCTAGTGAAGGAGGCTTCCTGTGGTGCCTCTGTATTACATAAGACCATGGGTGGAATCCTGTACCCCATCCAGAATCTCTGAGATGGGATATCTTTGAAAGGTCAAGCTGACCAGCCTGGAGCAACTAGAAGAATGGAAGATACCTCTTTAAAGAAAGACCAACAGGAAAAATACAAAACAGTAATGGCAGTCCAACTGCCTACTACAATAACAAGCAAGTTGCTAGCCCAGGAGACATCAAGGCAAGTGTTTGGGTCTCCTCAAGCCAAACCCTCTTCCAAGACTGAGACTCAGTGACTATACACAAGCAGACATGCACTCTGACTCGTGACCACGTTGGTCTCCAAAAAGGGGAAGTGAGGGAAAAACAGCAATGAAGCAGCCAGCTAATCCCTTCCAGGTTCAATAGACTCCTGTGATCACGTATGGAGACCTAATTGGCCAGCAATGTGGCAAGACCTCGGGAATCCTAGGCCCAGAGTCAGTGACATAGCCACAGAGGACTAGAGTGGAGAGCGAAGTGTCCAACAGATAAGAAGTGAGGTCATATGTACAAGAACACCAACACTTGCAGATAATACCCTCTTGACCTGGCTTCAATGGCTGCATGATCAGAATTAAACTAGAGGAAGAAAGAAGAGGGAAAAAAAGAGTAGTCTGATACAATTTGATGATCTTGACCTACACCTATGGGTGCAGTAGCTCATGACAAATCTTTACAGTGAGGATCATTCCCACCCCTTGATACACAGGGTAGACAGGACTGGGCAACTTGGACATTGGTTACCCAAAATGGGGGAAGGGAACCCTACAAAGGCAAGAAGTAACTGGCTTATAAGCTTTCAAGTAGAAGCCTATATCCAGAGGGCCTGGAGGAAGGTGGAATCATCACAGAGTAGTATCCAGTCTGTCTGGGTGGGGCTGATGAAAGGAGATGGGGATGGCTCTCATGTGGCACAATAGTGAGTAATTATAAAAAAATATATATCAGAACGGAATGTGATGGTTGGAAATGAGAAGGTGGCCATTTTGTAGCAAAACAAGGGGAGCGATTGACTTTGCAGTCCAGGAGTGGACGTTCCTGGGACCATCAAGGGAGAAGAGAAGAGTGTGGGACCCTGCCCAGAGACACAGTGACGCCAGACATGGAGGCAGAGATGATGATGTGGAGAGATGGAACAGCTGGGGACTCTAGAACCAGAGAGTGAGAGGGGTTGTGTGCTGATGACCAGGGGGCAGGCTTGCAGGGTACACCTTTTGGTTGGTTGATGATGCATGGAGGGGATAGTAACCATGGCAATGAAACGATATACAATAGGATGAATGTAAATCTAATGTTCACCCATGTAAACGACTATATAATTCACAATAAAGAAGGAAGGAAGGAAGGAAGGAAGGAAGGAAGGAAGGAAGGAAGGAAAGAAGGAAGGAAGGGAAATGAAATGATGGGAAATGATGCCGGAGATCGCATAATACATAATAGAAATTTTGCAATACCATTGACTTCTTTATTGCAAATATCTTTCTTAAAAAAACATAAAAGGTGACCATACACACCAGATAGAATACACAGAAATCAAATTGACTACATTTGTAGAAAGAGATGGTGGAAAAGCTCCATATCATCAGCCAAAAAAGGCCAAGGGCACACTGAAACAAACTATCAATTGCTCATGTGCGAATTCAGGCTGAAGCTAAAGAAAATGAAAACAAGTTCACAAGAGCCAAATTATGACCTTGAAGATATCCTACTTGAATTTAGAGATCATCTCAAGAACAAATTTGATGTATTAGACACTAAAGACTGAAGACCAGAAGAGTTGTGTGATGACATCTAGAACATTTTACAGGAAGAAAGCAAAATATGATTAAGAAGATATGAAATAAAGAAAATATCAAAATGAGTATCAGAAGATACTCTGAAACTTGTTCTCCAGCGTAAAGATGCTAAAGTACATGGAAGAAATGAGGACATGAAAGAGTTGAACAGAAAATTTCAAAAGGCAGCTCAAGAAGACACAGTAAAATATTAAAATATAATGTGCAAGAATCTGGAGTTAGGAAACCTAAAAGGAAGAGCATACTCAGCATTTCTCAAGCTGAAAGAACTGGGGAAAAAAATTCAAGTTTAAGGTTTTAATTATGAAGAATTCTATGGGCAAAATATTGATTTATGTAGAAAGCATCAAATAAAGATGGCAGGAATACACAATCACTGTGCCAAAAAGATATGGTCAATGTTCAACAATTTCAAGAGGTAGCATCTAAGCAAGAGCTTACAGTACTGATAGAAGAAGTTCGATGTGCACTAGTATTATCAAAGAACAAGCCTCCAGGAATGGATGGAATTAATACAAATTGAAATCTTTGAGCAATTGATACAGCATTGGAAGCTCTCACTCATGTATCCCAAGAACTTTGGAAGAGAGCTACCTGGCAAACTGATTGGAAAAGATCCATATTTGTGTCCAATCCAAAGATAGATGAACCAAAGGAATGATGAAATCATCAGACAATATGATTAAGATCACATGCAAGTGAATTTTTTGCTGAAGATAGTTAAAAAAAACAGCAGCAAGAGTACATTGACAGGGTACTGCCAGGGGCTCAAGTGGAATTCAGATGAGGACATAGAACAAGGGATATCACTGATGATGTCAAATGGATATCGGTGGAAAGCACAGATTACCAGAAAGATGTTTGTTTACGTGTGCTTTTTGACTATGGAAAGGCTTTTAGTTGTGTGGGTCATGACAAGGTATGGACAAAGTTGAATGGAGTTATGTCTTAAGATTTTTAATTACCTAGACGATTAGACAGATAATTACTAGTAGTAATCTTTGCATAGACCTTTAATTAGAGACTATTCTAAAAATTGAATAATAAACATACTTGTTGTTGTTGTTGTTAAGTGCCATCGAGTCAGTTCCGACCCATAGCGACTAAGATATATCAATTCATATGAAATAAAAAGTGAAAATGAATAATAAAATAAGAGCAATATCATGACTGTAGCAAAATTAATATAAAGAATGTAAAATTGAATAAAAATGCACATGCTTACCAGAGATGCAAATTGATATTAAAAAATTTAAAATTAAAAATAATAGTATGGAAAATGTTATACCATGCAATTACTACAAAAGATTAAAATAAAAATATGTAACAATACTAATATCAGAAAAAAATAGACTTTTTAAGGAAAGAAGAAAATGAGATAGATAAGGGAATATTATGAAGCTAAAAGTTTTAGTTTTCTAGGAAGATATCACCATTAAAATTTATTTGTAGTAAGCAAATTGACAGTCCTTGTAGAATGTAGGTGATTAATAGAACAAAAGACAAAAATTCAGTATGGATTTAAAATATTTGAACAAGACTTATTTTATTGGCATATAAAGAATTCCAGAATATACATTTTTATACTCATTCCAGAATACAAATTTGTGTTATATACACAAAAGATATTTGCCAAAAGTAATTCTAGACTAGGGTACCCAACGCCCAAAAAATATCAAATGACTGAATTCATACTGAAACTTGTTGCAATACACAGAACGACTGAACTATGTCTTAGTAAGAGAATTATTCATAATTTCACATTTATTTGAAGATTTGGTAAGACATATTTGATAAGTTATGGATCAAAATCACAGTATGCCAGAGTGTTCATAAGTATAAATATCAGGGTATATTTTGAATGAAATGAAGCTAAAAATATGTGCTACTGACACAACTAAAACAGATCTTTATGAAAAATTAAATTCTGTATATATTAGGAAAAAATAGTTGGTAAACAATTTCCTCAACATGAATCTCAGAAACTATAAAAGTACAGTAAATTAAACTAACATAGAATGGAGCAGAAAATATTTTCTTTCAGAAATCAATACAAGAGGATCCATAGAGAGAATTATATTTAAGAAATGAGAGTTAATTATTTGAAAAACATAAAATAACTTTAAACACTGAAAGAAATTGTGTCATGAGAGAGACGGAAAAAATTTCAAGAAAATACTATGGATGACTTTTACCTGTAAGAACTCATTGCATGTGTCACTGAAGTGAACAAATTCTAGAAAAATACAACCTACTAAATAAAGTTTATACAAAAAAGTAGAAAATCTCTACTGTTTATATAAGAAATTAACTCCATAATTACAAACCTAAAAATGTAAACTTTATGTTCAGATAACTGTAACTATTTGATTTTATTTCAAATGTTTAAACAACAAACAATATAAATCTTATACAAATATTCTGAGAACAAAAGAAAAGTGAGAAATTCTTCATGTCTACTTTTGTTATTTTTTGTTGTTATTCTTGAGGTCATTAGTATATTAGTTGCTAATTCTGACAAAGATATTGCATAATATAAAAATAACTGACCATTTTTTTCAATGAGCATAGACTTTTAAAAAAGCATTATATTAAACTCTTTAGAGGATACATTCAAATAATTTCAAATCTCAAAAATAATCTGTCATTTTTCTATATTTGCAAATTTTGGTTAACAGATGAAAATTGTTCAATTATTCAGTATAATCCCCAAATTTATTTAAGAGAAAAGAAAACTCATAATTTACCTAAACAATGAAAACATGTGATAAAAGTAAACACTATTCATGACAGAAATCTATGAACTATTAAGGAAAGACTACCTAAAACAGTAACTATGACACCAATGAAATGCTGAAACTATTTTCACTAAGAATAGTAATAATACAAGTGTAGCTGTGAAGTTATGTATTCAGGGTGCCAGTTCAAGAAATTACTGTGTTAGAAGTCCTAGTAAGTATAAAACAGGAAGGTAGGTGCACCAAAAAATACCTATTAGAAGTCTGAAACTAGTGTGTCGTTATTCACAGATTTATGTTTATTTGGATTAAATCTAAATGTGTTTAAAGATAAGCAATTGTAACTAGGAAGTAAGTTAAAGGAAGATATTGAGTGTAAACCTGATAACCTGATAATGCATGTGAAACCTGGACAGTGAATAAGGAAGACTGTAGAAGAATTGATGACTTTGAGTTATGGTGTGGGAGGAGAATATTGAAAGTGCCATGGACTGCCAAAAAACCAATAGACCCGTTTTGGAAGAAGTGCAGCCAGAGTGCTCCTTGGAGGCCAAGATGGCCAAACTTCATCTCTCATACTTCAGACATATTGTCAGGAGGGACAAGTCTCTGGAGAAGGTTATCATGTTTGGTAAGGTGGAGGGACAGAGAAAGAGAGGAAGACCCCCAATGAGATGGACTTGCCAAATGGCAGCATCAATGGACTCAAGCATGGCAACAGCAGTGAGATTGGCCCAGGACCGGGTAGTGTTTTGTTCTGCTGTACATAAGGTCACTATGAGTCAGTACAGACTTGATGGCACCTAACAACAACAACATTGAGTGTAAAAAAAAATTATACAAATGAGAGGTGAATATGCAAAATGGAATTTTATATTAGCCCACATACTAAATTTAAAAAGAATAGCTGCAAAATAAAAAATGTAGAACTATCAAGTGATACATTTGAGCTGCGGTACTAGAAAAGAATATTGACTGCCAAAATAAGTCTTAGATGCAATCCAGTCAGAAAGTTCACTTGCTTTGGTCACCTTCCTAGGAAAGACCAGTTGCTACAAAAGGACATTGTGCTTGGTTAGGAAAAATGAGGGAAACAATTAGTGAGTTAAATTGACTCAACATTTTGTTCTGTTATCCATAATATCACCATAAATCAGAGCCAAGTAAAGGGTGCCCCAAAACAATAACAAGATGTATGATGATTGAGATTATAAAATATTAAAACTTATTTTAATATCTTAATGAAGACATTGTGATATTAATTTGAAGAAAACTTCAACAATGAAAATAGCCAATACTAAGAATAACTAAATAACTAAACAAACAAATATTAACATTTTATTTATAGCAAAAGTTATATGGAGCAGAATGATGAAAAATTTTTCACTGAATAATATTTGGTCAATTATATATCCATATCTTAAAATTATGAATTTTTATCAATACCTTCTGAAACACTCCATATACTGCCAAATTGATTTGTAGATATATGTGCAAAAAGTACACACTAAATGTTTTCTGTAAAAGGCGAAATAGTAAATATTTTCTGTTCTGAGAGTTATAGATTTCTAATACAACTACTCATCTCTGCCTTTGTGGACACTAGATTTTTGACTTGCAATCCATGCTATGTAGAACTCTGTTTACCACTGTTCTCAAAGATGAATTGCAGAGTGCATTTCTAACCTCTTTGTAAAGAAAAGATTTATTTAATACAATATAGAAAAGCCTTAAAGGAAAAGATCCAAGATACTGATTATATTATAATTAAGAATGTTTCTTCATCATAAGACATCAACAAGGGAGAGAGAGAAAAAATGTGCTAGACTGAAATGGTTATAACAACAAAATCGGCAGTTCAAGCTCACCAGTTACTCCTGAGAAACTTTCTACAGGGTTGCTATGGGTTGGAACTGACTCAACGGGATGATACTTAACAACAACAACGTTTCATACCCCACCACTTGTCTGTCAGTTTGTCATACTGTGGTGGCTTGCATTTACAGTAATTCTAGAAGGTATGCCACCAGTATTTTCAATACCAGCCGGATCACCGATGGTAGACATGTTTCAGATGAGCTTCCAGACTAAGACAGACTAGAAAGAAGGAGAGATGGACTATTTCTGAATATTAACCTCCCCCCCTATACAAAAAGCAACTCAGCATGGATTAAAGACCTAAATGTGAGTCTCAGAATTATAAAGGCCATCAATTTGAAAAAATAGGAACAAATATGAGAGCTCTAATTCAGGGAATACACAGACTACCAAATATTTTGAAAACTACACAAACAAAAATAGACAAAATAGATGATTGGGACATACTAAAAATTAAAAATTTATGTGCATCAAAAGACTTCACCAAAAGAGTAAAAAGGGAGTCCATAGAATGGGAAAAAATCTTTTGCAATGACACATCAGACAAGAGACTAATTTCCAAAATTTATAGGAATATACAACACATCTACAAGAAAAGGACAAATAACCCAATTAAAAAATGGGCACAGGACATAAACAGACACTTCACCAAGGAAGAGATCTGAGCAACCAACAAATATATGAATAAATGTTCATTATCACTAGCCATTAGAGAGATGCTAATCAAAACAACAATTGGCTAAGTGGCAGCCATGTACTCAAGCATGGCAACAGTAGTGAGATTAGCCCAGGATCGGGCAGTGTTTCTTTCTGCTGTGCATAAGGTTGTTATGAGTCGGTACCAACTTGATGATACCTAACAACAACAACAACATTGAGTGTAAAAAATATATATACAAATAAGAGGTGAAATCAATGAGATTTCATCTCACACCAGCAATAACAGCAAAGAAAATAAGTAGAGGACAATAAATGCTGGTGAGGATGCAGAGAGACTGGGACACTCCTACATTGCTGGTGGGATTGCAAAATGATCCAACCACTCTGGAAAACAATATGACACTTCCTCAGAATGTTGGAAATAGAATTACCTTATGATCCAGCAATTTCTCTACTTGGTATTTATCCACAGGAAATACGAGTCATAACATGAATAGATGCATGCACACCAATGTTCATAGCAGCAATATTAGCAATAGCAAAAAGATGGAGACAGCCTAAATGGCTATCAATGGAAGAATGGATAAAAAACTGTGGTACACACGATAGAATACTATGCTACCTTGAAGAATAACAAGGAAGCTGCAAGTCACTGCATAACAGATGAACCTTGAGGGCATTATGCTGAGTGAAAGCAGTCAGTCACAAAGGGAGAAATACTGCATAGGACCATTATTGTAAAAGATTAATAAAAAGTACCCACACTAAAAGGGAAAAAATTATTGGTTATTGGGGTGTATGGGGTGAGGTGAGGGGAGGGATGGCAAGGTAGAGCACAGGGTAAGGAATAGACACAGGATAGTTTGGGTGCAGTGGAGGAGGGTGAGCACAGGGTACTATAAGGGGAAGAGGAAGAAAGAACAAAGCAGATGGGAGAACAGTTAGGCAGGTTTGCATGGGCTAAATGGGACAGAGGTAAATAATGAATTAAGCAGAAACTCGGAACAACAGGGCTCAGGAAATGAAGGATTGAGGCATGGTTTGAAAAGGTAAAAGTGGAGAAATAGTGTTAAAATGCTTGACTGTCTTTTTAATCTTGGTTTCTCTTACCTAAACTGGGGCTGGAACTTGACCAGTGAAGGCTTCCTGCAGAGCCTTTGCATTCATTGCATAAGACCAAAATTGGAATCCTTATCCCCATCCAGAATCTTCTGAGGAGGGAAATTTCCGCTTAAAGGACAAGCAGACCAACCTGGAGTGGCTGGAAGAACAGAAGATGCTTCTTGAAAGAAACACCAGCAGAAAAACAAAAAAACAAAACAATAAGGGTAGTCTGATTAACTACTACAAGAACTAGCAAGCTGTTCCCCTGGGAGCCAAGGCAAGTGGTCAGGTCCTCTCAGAGCAAACCCCCTTCCAAGACTAAAACTCAAGTCGAATACACAAGCAGGCATGTGGTCTTGTTGCTGACAACGTTGGTCACAGATAGGGGAAGTGGGGTGAAAATAGCAATGAAGTTGTGAGCGAAGTCAACCACATTCAATAGAGTCCTGTGAACCTGAACTGAGACCAGGTTGGCCAGCAATATGATGAGAGCTGAGGACTCCTGGGCCCAGTGACAGAGACATGGCCACAGAGAACTAGAGCAGATTGTGAAGCATCCAGCTGATATTATGTGAGGGGAGATGCACAAGAATATCCATACTTGCAGATAGTACCCACTTGACCTGGCTTCAATGGCTGGATGATCAGAACTTGACTAGAGGAAGAAAGAAGAGGAAAAAAAGAATAATCTCCTACAATTTGATGAGCTTGACCTATGCTTGTGGATGCAGTAGGTCAAAGGTGTGAACAAATCTTTACAGCAAGGATCATTCCCACCTCCTTGGTACACAGGGTCAACAAGGATGGGCAACTTAGACATTGGCTAACCAAAAATGGGGTGCGGGTTAACAAAGGCAAGAAGTGACTGGCTTACAAGCTTTCAATAGGGAACCTAGTTCTAGAGGCTGTAGGGAAAGGTAGAATCTCTAGTGAGTGGTTTCGAACTTGTCTGGATGGGGCTGCTGAAAGGAAATGGGGATAAGACTCTG
>NW_006408815.1:43168-44256 GCF_000296735.1 Chrysochloris asiatica | reverse complement strand
CCTCATTTCATATCAGTAGGACACTTCACTCTCAGCTCTAGTCCTCCATGGCTTTGTCCTTGTCCATGGGCTCAGGAGTCCCCAGGACTCATCATACTTGTGACTAACCAGCCCTTCTTCTTCTCTCTCTCTTCATCTCCAGGTCGACAGGGGTCTATGGAACATGGTCAAACTCAGCCCATATCTTCATTGCTGCCTTTTCCCCACTTCCAATCACCAGTAAACCAATTTGGTCGCCAGCAGGCTTATATGCCTGCTCATGTGATTCCTTTGAGTTTCATTCTTGGGGCGGGGAGGGGTTTGGTTGTATTTTGAGTGTCTTCCAACATGAGAGACTTATCTTCTGATGCTGTATCAGAAAATGGTCTGCTGCTATTCATGATTTTTGTGGTTGACCTTTCTGAAGTGGTCTGTCTTTCCTTTTTCTCAGTCTGGCTCAGTCTAGAAGTTTTGAGTGACCTTGCTGGTATTTAAAATTCCTGTGGCATAGCTTCCAGCATTGCAGAAACACACACAATCACCACAGTACAACCAACATGACAGTCTAAAAGTTAGTCATTGAAGCAGCGTGGAATAATACACACTTAACACATATCACAGTACCTAACAACTCATAAGTTCTGTGTAAATTTGCTGTCTTGGATAGTTTTTTGTTTGTGTGTGCTTCAATTCTTAGGCACATTTTATTCCCTTAAACTTCTTTCTTGAACACATTCAATAATTTTCAGTTCTCTTGACCTTTTCATTATAGTGACTATATCCAGTAATTGATAATTAAATGTGGTAATTATTAAACTAAATAAGTGACAAATAAATAATTTCAGATTGTTGTTTCCTCATTCACAATATTATCAAAGCTTGCTTGAATATATATATATACACATATATATGGAGCTCTTGTAGCATAGTAGTTATGAATCGGGCTGCGAACCACAAGGACAGCAGTTCGAACCTACCATCTGTTCCGTGGGAGAAAGATGAGGCTTTCTGCTCCCGTAAAGATTTCCAGCTTAGAAACCCTGTACAGGTCACTATGAGTCAGAACTGACTCCATGGCACATAACCACCACCACTATATTGTTGTTGTT
>NW_006408815.1:31154-41494 GCF_000296735.1 Chrysochloris asiatica | reverse complement strand
CAAAACTGACAAAGTGTATTGTCTATCTTTGCTCCAAGGTTGCTGCCGAGTTTTTACATGATATGTCTGCTTCCTGAGTGGTTTTGCCGTTTGGTCTCGCCCAAGTTGTCAACTCCGGGCCGTCGAGCCAGGTAGATTAAAGAGTACATGATTTCTTACTTTCGCTACAAGTTTCACTATCTATAAGCCTTCAAACTTTTAAAATATCCCTACCAAGTTTTAGAGCTCTGCCCTGAATCTGCTTTGCCTGGTATTCTGTGGTATTGCTGACCTCACTGCACCTCCACCCTAGCCACCATCTAGCCCCTCCTGGGGCATGTTAGTTTTCACTTAAGGCACATATCTGGCAAATAAGGAGTTCATTTGTAGTGAGCTGTATGCTTGGGAAATTGCAAATCTCTTCTCTTTTCTCACTCTGACCCTGCAAGTAATGTAGAAGATCCCTCTCCCTTCTTTCCATGAATAAATTTTTGTTTCATTTGACATGTAATCAGTAATTTGGATGGGGTACTATTAGTGAAAACACAATGAAGAATCCGTTATGTTAGTGAACTTATACGGTGGTGTTGGTTATATGCCGTGGAGTCGGTTCCAACTCATAGTGACCCTGTATGGGGTTTCTGAGGCTGTAAATCTTTACAGGACCAGAAAGCCTCATCTTTCTCCCATGGAACAGCTGGTAGTTTTGAACCGCTGACTTTAAGGTTCGCAGCCCGATATATAACCACTACACTACCAGAGTTCCTTAGTGAACTAATATACTAGTAGTAAAACTCTATGGATAATGGAGCAAGCAATAAAATGATTTATAATGGAGTAACTAATAATAATTTAGTATAACATACCAGCTGACCATTGAACCTATTGTATGTTAAGTATGCACAAATCCTTTCTTTGGAATCCTGGTGTGGCAATGTAAACAAACACTGAGATAATGAGCTAGATGGCAAAGTCGGTTTGAATTGCAATGTTGACAGTTCCAGCTCAACAGCTGCTTCTCATAAACAGGGTGGCTGTTAAGTGGAACTGACTCAATGGCACTTAATGCAACAACAAAGTCCTGTCTTCAGAGAATTTTGTAGACCTGTAACAGAAACATTCTAGACAAATGTCAAGGAGCCTATAGAAAAGAAAACTTTACAACATTCGAATATAAAGGGAGGTGAAAAGAATGGTATAAAGAATAAAATGTCTTTCAGACTGACTTGAATTGTAGTACCTGGAAACAGATATGGAAAATTAGGGAAAAGGTCACTGAATATGGAAAGCAGGTATGAAAGCATGAAAAATATGAAACGTCAATGTAGTCTATTGTATGATTTTACCTAGGCTTTGTGCCTAAGGCTTTTTAGGAAGATATGAAGCATTAAAACTACTAATTATAATCACACTTTCAACCGTTCCATACGGCCTTTGTGATTGCACAAATGCAGACAAACTTTCTAATTGCTGCTCTGGGATCCTGTGGTGTCTAATATCGCATTAAACCATAGCACTAGCATTTTTAGTTACTTATGCAAAAATCACATCAGCAATTGATAGAAATATTTATCAGTGTGTTCACTAAAATGAAAAAGCACTGAAGCAAGTAATAACATTTAAAACAAATAGGAAAGCCCAAATGAAAATGAAGCATTTGAATAATTATATAGTGTGTAGCCCAGAATAAATGATATCAAAATCCACTCCTGTTTCAAATCAATAACATTGAAATGTGACAGAATCTTCATGATACTGTAGAACAAAAATTTCATCCATAAAAATATGCTTGTTAAACATTTCTAAACACTGGTGTATTTGAAGTTTTTTGTTAGTACAAAATAATTGGTCCCTAGAGGTGATTGGGTTTTGTGTCTTTAACAGTTTATTATCATAAATTCTAGGTTAAGATTCTAGTGTTTCCCTTTTTTTTAAGACTATGAAAATTTACTATAAGTTCACATTGTTTGGAGTAGTTTGGTAAAGAGAGTCTATGTTCAAAACATTGTGGAGTCAGACATATGATTAGATGTTCTGTGAATTTATTTTTTTTTTTGGTTTGTTTTTTGCAATATTAACAATGTTCTTAAACTCATGAGATTATTCCTTGCTTTACCTCTTGGAGGATTATTCAGCACCTTCAGGTTAGTTATTTCTAGCATTTTGATTATGTCATTCCTTCATTTATCAAGATATTTGTTTATTCAAGAAATTTAAGAGGTTTCCTGCTTTGTTCAGGCAACATTCCTGGATTTCTCTAAAAGACAGCAAGACAAAAAGGAAAAGGTTCTATTCTGATTGTCTAGTGGAGAAAACAAAATTGCTGAGTTTGTGTAACATTTGAAGTGGCTTTGGGTATCAAATTTCAGATATTTATTTTTATCTTCAAAAATAGTTATTAGACTTCAGAATTTCCCTACAAATCTCTTTATCCTGCCCTGGAAAGCAGTTGAACATGAATCTAAATATCAGTGTCAGTGGTCAGGAGGTCCAACTGGCCCTCAGTCCCTAAGACTAGACCTTCAATTACAGGATATTTTGGAAGTTCTCAAGGAAACATGCAGTAAGAGGCAAGAAAAGCTATTCAAGTGTTCTGTAAATTGGCAGCAGGCTACGTGCAGTGTGAGCAGCCAGACAAGGAACTTCAGTTTGGTCTTATTATATATAGTCCTGTATACCTTTCTGTTAACTAACACTTAACAGTAATTTCTGCAAAATCGCATTGACCTTTCCTTCACATTATTATTTTTTCATTACGTCAACGGCCCTTATAACTTAAGAGCCCTCAACAAATCAATGGACCCATCATCTTGTATTCATATAGGTAAGTTATTCCCATTTGTCAGTAGAAGTGTCCGTTGTTGTTATTATGTAACTTGGAGTCGGTTCCGACTCATAGTGACCCTGTACAGGGTTTCCAAGGTTGTAAATCTTTACGGGAGCAGAAAGCCTTATCTTTCTCCCATGGAACAGCTGGTAGTTTTGAACTGCTGATGGTGAGATTAGCAGTCCGATTCATAACCACTCTAAATCTGCCGTCCTGTCCCAATTAACAAGGCAGTTTCTGATGGTAAGATTTCAGAGCCAATGTCTTTTGGATACAGTCCCACAGATTGTTTAACTGTGATTCAGAGTGAACAGAATGAATGACAACCATTAATCAGTTGCTGTTGAATTGACCCAAGTCAGGAAAACTGCCCATGGGATTTCCAACAGCTTCTTTCCTTCAGAAGCAACTTCCATTAGAAGCCAGTTGCCAAGGGCTTTTTTCTCAAATCACCTGAGTGAATGCAAAATCCAACCTTTCAGTTGCTAATGAAGCCCTTTAACCACTTGCACTAAAAAGAATAAAAATGATGTAAGAAACTCTGGTATCACAGTTGTTATGAATCGGACTGCAAGCCGCAAAGTTAGCAGTTCGAAACTACCAGCAGTTCCACAGGAGAAAGATGAAGCTTTCTGCTCCTGTAAAGATTTACAGCCCCAGAAACTATGTACAACACTGCTATGAGTCGGAATGACTCCAAGGCACATAACCTCCATCACCAAGACATCATAATTGTTGAAAATCAATCCTGGTGGTCAGAAATGAGGAATATATTTCTTCCAGTTCAAGGATTCCTAAGAAATGTTGAGCTCAACATAATTTCAAGTGGTCTTAACTGCAACAATAAAAAACCAAAGCTCTCATATTTACTATGTGAAATGGATCATGGAAATAACATAGATTTTGAACAGACAGATACATGGATGTGCCCTGAGGAAATAAAAGCTTTTGGAGGCGTTTACATGTAATTTAGTTTTCAACTCCCAGATCTTCTTGCTAAGCCTGCCACTGTGGTCCTGCCCCTTCCTTTCACAGACTATAGGTGCTTTATTTCACTCCAGTCACCCTTCCATCATTCAGTGCCACAGAGCTCTGGCTGCTTCCCAGCAAACAGCAGCTCAATTCAGCTGCAACACTTTGGGCTCTGCTTCAGTGTGTCTTTAATTGTTCGTTTCTGAGATGTCTTGTGAAGCTGCAATGAGGATTACATTTTAGGGACCAAGTTGGCCTTATAGCTGAGCAAGAATTAACAAACTCAGAAAAGAGTTGAAGGATTTAAATTTCCATATGTAGGAATATACGTAAAAATAATTAAGGATTGGTGAATAAATGACATGAATTTTGGGGGCACTTTGCATATAGAACTGATTGTTTTCTCCAGAAATCCAGAGGTACTGAGCAAGTCCAATCTATAGGGTAACTTTCAACAGTAAAATAGTCCATTGGCTTGACAGTTCAGTCACTGAGTCGTATAAATTCTTCATGGAGACTTGCAATTTTGTTAAGGGTCAGCAGAGTTAAATAAATAGATAGGTAAGTTGTAGATACATACATAGATAAGAAAATGAACGTTCAGAGCTCAAAACAAATAAGAGTGTGATTGTATTCCGTCAGATATTTTTGTTTAACTTACTTTGTTATTGTTGTTGCTCTTAAGTGTCATTGAGTTGGTTTCAACTCTTAGTGACCCTGTATAGGGTTTCTGGGGTGCAGATGGTGGGTGTGAAATGCAGAGCTTGCGGTTAGCAATCTAGTGCTTATCTTACAATGTCACACCAGAGTTCCTTTAACTCACTTTGTTGTTGTTAGTAACTGCTGTCTAGTTGGTTCTGACACATAGTTACCCTGTATAGGGTTTCTGAGGAACAGCTGGTGAATTTGAACTGCTGACCTTGTAGTTCAAACGACCTTTCCTTTCAATGCTTATCCTACAGTGCCACATCAGGTCTCCTTAAAGGTACTTTGGAGTTGTTGGTAAGTGTCTCTGAGTCAGCTCCGACACATAATGAGCCTATATAGGGTTTCCAAGGAGTGGCTGGTGAGGTTGAACCACAGACCTTGAGATTCAAACTGACTTTGAAGTCCAGCTCATTAACTGACAGCGCTACACCAAGAGTCTTTTAAACTCGCTTTAGTTTTGTTTAGTTCCCTTTTTTGGAAGTCCATCTGAGCCTCAGTTTCTCCATCTATAAAATTAAGGTAATAAGCTTTGATTCTTAAATTGAACTCTGTATATGACCCATCTCTCAGAAGGAATCCTGGTGTGGTGCTGTGGGTTAATGCACTAGACTGCAAAGTTGGTTTGAACCTGAAGGTTGGAGATTCAAGCTCACCAGCTGCTCCTCAGAAATGCTATACAGGGTCACTATGAATCGAAACCAATTCCACCGCACTTAATAACGACAATCAGAAGGGGCATAGACATTTCAAGTCATGGGGAAGTGTTTTATATCATTCAGCACCACCCATTTGTGCAGTGATGGACAATTTAACACTTTTTAATTTGAAGTTGTTGTTTTCAAGGGCTGTTGAGTCGGTTCAGACCCATAGCGACCCTGTATAGGGTTTATGAAGAGTGACTAGTGCGTTTCAACCAGTGACCTTGTGGTTCAAACCGACTTTACAGTCCAGAGCATTAGCCCACAGCAGGACTACAGTTTGAAATAGATTGGAGCATATAATAGAATATAAATTTGACCTGTGCAGTTATAGAAGTAGAGCATTATTTACCAATGATAAAATCTTCTTAGTATTCATAATAAAAGGATACATAATTAAAAACATTTTAGTTCAAGCAGACTAGATGGACATGATAAACTTATAACCTCAATAGAAAGTATATAAGCAAAACAGATGAGTATTATTTCTTTTGATAAGTTATAATAAAGAGAGCTTAATGTAATTTGGGGATTTAAGAAACTTCCTGGAAGAGGTAATACCTTAGTTGGATTTTAAAGTATTTAGTAGTAATTAAGTGAAGAAGCATGAAGTTATAATTGTGGAATAGTGATTAACTATAGTGCTGTTTTTTAAAGAAAGAAATCCTGGCAGTGTGTTTCAGGAAGGAAAGAGATTAGTAAAACTGGACAGGAAAGGAAGTACTGGTAGAAGATGAAGAAAAGAGAAAACCTGGGAGGAAGTTTAACAGAGTCTTTTATTCTATATTAATGATCTTGGCTATTCTTTCCATAAGAGATGGAGAGAATCTTAGAAACAAAATAAAATTTTTATTTAGGGGCATCTTAAAACATGAATCCCTAAGACATCTTAGAGGAAGGAGCTAATTTAACAAGACTGAACATGGCAAGACAGATAACCATCTCAGGCATCATAGGGATTTAAAGAACGTTTAGGAAGTATAGTAGATAGACTAGGTTCCTGATTATTTGTACAAGGGCAGGGGGGAAAGGAGGACTTGGTTTAGGACTTCATTGACTAGTGGCACTTAAATGAGCAGGAGCACTGAAGAAGGAGCAGATTTGGGGTTCAGATTTAATTATTTCAGATATGTTGAATTTAAGTAATTGTAGGATAATTAAGTGACAATTTTTAAAAGGTTGTTAAAGCACCTGTTAGTCTATATGTCTACACTATTTTAACAGATTATAATGAGCCTTATTTTAATGTGCATACAAGTGTAATGAGATAAAGAGTAATTTTAATTTTGTTAACTCTAGAAATACCTCTACTTTCTGAGTAAGTCTAGCAACAGTGAGCAATATTGAAAGGAGACATTGATGGCAATCAGAAGAAAGTGGAACTACCCCAGTGTGAGATGAGATTCAAAGTGAAGTAGCTGGCAGAAACTGTAGAGAGAAAAACCTCATGGGTGACTTCACAACAGAACCATGACATCCCAATGGAAATAAAAAGGTTATTCAAAGAATATTATGAAGAGTTGTAGTATACACGTTTGAAAATCTAGAAGAAATGGATACATTTTTTTTAGAAAAATACATCCTACCTAAACATACACACAGGTAAATAGAAAATTTAAACAGGCCTAGAGCAAAATAAGAAATTGATCAACTCATCAAAATACTCCCAACCAAAAAAGTCCAGACCCAGATGGCTTTACTAGTAAATTTTCCCAAACATTCTGAGAAGAACTTACACCAGATTTACTCAAACTATTCTAAAATATAGAAAAGGATGGAAAACTTCTTAATTCTTATGAAGCAAGTTTAATCCTCATACCAAAATCAAGGAAAGGCATTAGTAAAAAAGAAAATTATAGACCAATATCCTTCATAAACATAAATGCAAAAATTCTCAACAAAACCTAGTGAATAGAATTCAACAACATATCAAAAAACAAAAACAAAAAAACCCCATCATTACCAAGTAGGATTAATATCAGAGATGCAAGGATGGTTTAATATTAGAAAAACAACCAATGTGACCCACTATATAAATATAAAAAAGGAAAAGAATTACTGTTGCAGAGAAAGCATTTGACAAAGTTCAACACTAATTCTTGATAAAAACATCAACAAGTAGACATTGAAGGAAAATTCCTCAACATTATTAAGTGCATATATACAAAACCAACAGCTTACATTACTCTCATTGGAGAGAAACTGAAAGCATTTCCTTTTGAACAGGAACCAGAAAAGGATGCCCTTTATCACCACTCATATTCAATAGTATATTAGCACTCTTAGCCAGAGCAAAAAGGCAAGAAAGGAAATTAAAGGCATCAAAATTGGCAAAGAAGTAAAACTGACTCTATTTGCACATGATGTGATCCTATAAAGAGAAAATCCCAAAGACTCAGCAAAAAAAAAAAAAAATTATTGGAACTCATTGGAAGGTTCAGCAAAGTGGCAGAGTATAACACCAATATACAAAAATCAGTTGCATTCCTCTACACTAATAAAGACAGCTCAGAAAAGAAAATTAGGAGAAAAAGAAACAACAACATTTGCAATAGTTACCCAAAGGATGAACTACTTAGGCATAAATCTAACCAGAGAAACAAAGAGCCTATAGAAAGAATACTACAAAACACTATAACAAGAAACCAAAAGAGATTTACAAAACTGGAACAATAAAGCATGCTAATGGATAGGAATACTTAACATTGTGAAAATGTCAATGCTCTCCAAAGCAATTTACAGATATAATGCAATCCCAATCCAGATTCCAAAAACATTCTTTAAAGAGATGGAAATAATGATCGTGAACATTATATGGAAAGGATAGAGACCTTGGATAAGCAAAGCACTGCTTAAGAAGAACAAAGTTGAAGGTCTCTCACTCCCTGATTTCAAAAATTACTACATAGTCACAGTGGTCAAAACAGCCTGGTACTTGTACAGTGAAAGATACACATACATTAATGGAACAAAACTGAGTACACAGAAGTAAATCTCTATATAGTAACTGATCTCTGACAAAAGGATGAAACAAAATCCATATCTCACACCATATATCAAAACTAATTCAGCATGAATTAAAGACCTAAATATAAATCCAAGAACTGTAAAGATCATCAATGAAAAAAAATAGGAACACCTTAAGGAGTTTACTCCTATTGGCAACAAGAAACCCAAATAAATTTCTAAGTTAAGGGTCAGATAATGCCCAACTACCACTATCAACTACTTTGGAAGGGTTTACATTAGAAGGTGTTGGATAGAAGTGGGAGAAATGTGGAACAAAACTCAAAATTATTTATATAAAATAAAAAAAAAGAGAGAGAGAGAGAGTCTGGTCAGAAAGAGATTGGAGGAACCTGAAACTGTGACCCTCAACTACCCTTCAGGTCTGGAAAGGAGCTCACCCTCATTGCCCAATTTTAAGATAAGCAGTAGATAGTTACATAGGGAGTGGCAATAACACCAGTAAGACTGCTCACCATTTAATGGGTCACTCATTCAAAATCAGAAGGGCAACATTTACCTAAGGACAAAGTTGAGAAGGGATGGGAAGGAGGGTGGCATGGAAATAGGAAGCCCAGTAGGAAGCAGAATTACTGTTGTTGCGCTGAGGGGATTGTAATCATTGAGATGAAACAAGGGGTATGATTTGTTGAATGTAAAACTGATGTTCTTATTTGTAAATCTTTAAATCTTTACTTAATTCACAATAAATTCACAATAAAAAGTTTAAAAAAAATAGGAACAAACAGGTGCTCTAATACATGGCATATACAGACTATCAACATTGTAAAAAAAAACAACAAAAAAACCCAACAACAAAACACAAGCAATGGAAGACATACTAAAACTTAGAAGCTTATGTGCAGCAAAATATTTCAGCAAAAAGGGAGTCCACAGACTGGGAAAAAATATGTTTGCCGTGACACTCAGACAAAGGACTAATCTTGAAAATTTTTAAGAAACTATAACACATCTATAAGAAAAAGACAAATGACTCAGTGTAAAAATGGGCACAGGACATGAACAGACACTTCACCAAGGAAGACATTCAGGCAGCCAACAAACATATGAAGAAATGTTCACGATCAATAGCCATTAGAGAGATACAAATCAAAACCACAGTGAGATACAATCTCACACCAGCATTAACAGTGAAGTTCAAAAACACAGAAAACAACAAATGCTTGCAAGTGTTTGGAGAGACTGGGACCCTCATACATTACTAGTGGGACTGTAAAATGGTTCAATCACTCTGGAAAATGGCATGGCATTGCTTCAGGAATTGGGGAATAGAAATACATTATGATCAAGCAATTCCTCTATGTGGTATAGGTCCACAAGAAATACGAACCAGAACACAAGTAGATATATTCACACCAATACTCATCACAGCACTATTTACAATAACAAAAGGAGACAGGCTAAGTGCCTATCAATGGAAGAATGGATAAACAAACTTTGGTACAAACACATGATGAAATTCTGTTTTACCTTGAAGAGTAATGATGAAGCTACAAAACACCTCATAATGTGGATGAACTGTGGGGACATTATGTTGAGTGAAATTAGCTAATCACAAAAGAACAAATATTGTATGAGACTATTATTGTAAAATCTTAAAATAAGGTTTCCATACCAAAAAAAAAAAAAATGCTTTGATGGTTACTAGGGTTGGAAGGGAGAAGAGAGTAATACACAGGATAGTGGGTAGACAAATGATAGTTCATATGAAAGGGAGGTCAATAGATAGGGAGGGGAGGGCAAAATACAAGAAGGGAATGGTGGTAGATGAACAGTAAAGATAGTGGAAGACTTAGGGAGGTATGCATAGGCTAAATGGAGTAGAGGTAAATAGTGATGTATACACAACCTTGGAACAACAGTGTGATTCAGGGATTGAGACATAGTCTGAAGAATAAATAAAGTAAAAATGTTTAGAGGCTTATATGCCTTGTGGATATTGGTTATCCCAGCCTACTATAGTAAAATAGACATTAAAGTGTGATTGAAATGAATGTTGGGAATTATGATTACAGAAAGTTTGGATGCCTGTCTTCAGCCTATAATTAATTGGATGATCTAAAATGGGAATTAAAATTTTTCCAGGCAAATAAGGTTCTTGATAAGCCTTTGTAGAGTATGGGGCCTTA
>NW_006408815.1:26510-29229 GCF_000296735.1 Chrysochloris asiatica | reverse complement strand
ATCTTTCTCCCGCAGAGCGGCTGGTAGTTTCGAACCGCTGACCTTAAGGTTCGCAGCCCGATTCGTAACCACTACGCTACCAGAGCTCCATAAATTGCTACAATTTGATGAACTGGACCTTTACTTATGGATACAGTTGCTCAAATTTCCAACCAAAATGGAAGGGTTCTTCATATGAAGGATCAAGCGTGTTTCCTCAGTTCACTGGAAGGGCAACTTTAGACATTGGCTATCAAAAATTGGGGGGCTATCAATGCACAAAGTGTCTGGCTTACAAACTTTCATAAATGTGATTAGTTTCAGAATGAGGCCCAGTAGGTATAATCCCCATTGAGTAGTTTTCCTCTTTTCCAGATGGATCTGGTGAAAGGGAACGGGGAATGAAAGAGATAGCATTTTATAATTTAATTGTAATTGTTATCAGGACTAATTGTGATGGTCCTGTAGAAAATGTGTAACTCAAAGGAAGGAGTAGGTAATCTTTCATTTCAGCAACAGAGAACCCTAAGACCATCAAGAGGGAAGAGTATGAGTGGGGCATGAGATCCTACCCAGAAAAGCATTGGTGAATGCAGAGACAATGGCAGAGGCAATGGCATGGAGAGATAGAGCAGCTGAAAACTTTAGGCCCATGGGCTGAGAAAGGCTGTGTGCCTGAGGGCAGGAGGCTGGCTTGCAAAATGTGCCCTTTGGACATTTAAATAAACATGTATTTTTTTTTTTGTTGTGTATGGATACATCAAATATCTTTGCTTTGTTCATTTGTGTAAAACAAAATATAAAAGGGAAACCACAGAGTAGAAGCAGGATAACTGCTGTTCAGGGAGGGGAGGGTAATCTTTGCGATGAAACAAAACAGGATTGATTGAGAGCAAGTCTAATGATCTTGTCTGTTTTCCTTCATTCAATTCACAATAAAAAGTTAAAAAAATTGTTATAAGTACTTTGTTCTGTGTAATTTATATTTTAGATTATATATTAATTATATATATTACTTAATATATATATTATATAATAATAATAATTATATGTTATTTATTATATATTATATAACAATAATAACGGTAATATATATTATATAATCTATATATTAATTATATATAGATTAATTTTGTTCATCTTATTTTGTTCTGAGAATTGCAAAGAACAAACTACAATTTCATGAGCAGAAATAAGTATATCTTATTACTAAAATTCTCATTTTAGACTGTTTCATTTTCTATTTTTTTGCCTTCCGAATAAATTTGATTCTATAAATTTTTTTAAAAAGGGTTTTTTACAGAGACTCTAAATTCTAAAATATGCTGAAGGCATGCACTGATGGGAGGAGGTACAAAAGTCAGGAAAGAAAGACATCTTGGCAAAATTGAGGCTGTGCTTTAATCAGTGGATAGGATTTGAACTACTAGATGGGGTATTTTTGAGTAGGAAAGCTTGCTGTTTTATACATTTTTTAAAACTACATATTTTGTCAGAGGTTAACTATAAAAGCAATCCCAACAGCTGTACAGATACTGTCGCAAAAAAGGCACTGCAAAATCTCTGGGGAAACCTTTGCAATGTTTCCATCTATCTGCTTCAAGATTCCATGTAGCCTTGAGACTAAAATTTGTAGAAAAGAAAGGTTGTGGAAATGAGAGAAAATGAAATTTGAAGTAGAAGAAAATAGGTGAATGCTCAAATGATATAATACAAGAACTAACTGTGTTTGGAAGTTGATTAAAAATGGTAATTCTCAAATGAGTCCTGGTGTGGTGCTGTGGGCTAATGCTTTAGACTGCAAAGTCATTTGCACTGCAACGTCAGCGGTTCAAGCTCACCAGCTGCTCCTTGGAAACCCTATACAGTGTTGCTATGGGTCAGAATCGACTCAACGACACTTAACAGCAACAATTCTCTAATGAATTTAAGGGAATGAATTATTCTTATATTTTGTCTCAAAATGTCATCTGATATTCTTATACTTTATCTTAAAATGCCATCTGAGAGTTCGTATACAGTTATGGGTGGAAGAATGGAAGCTCTTTTGCAGAATTACCAATCAATTGCAGTTTAGCCTTAGTTCTCAAAGTATTTCTGTGTGAAAAAGAATCATGACTATGATAAGAGCAGTTACTATTATTCATATTACTCATAATTGTACTGAGAATTTTAGGCAATTTAGTGGAATAAGTAAGTAAGTAAATAAATAAATAAATAAATAAATAAAATGTATGAAGAATGTAAAGGGAGAGAGAATTTTTATTGACAATTAAAGAAACCCCAAAGATTTTACAGACATATTATCAGGCATAGCATGAGGATTTAGTATCACGTTTGTATATTACATCAATATACAAAATATACAACATTTCTGTACAACAGCAATAAACGATAATCAGAATGTTTTAAATGTTTGCTATTTGCAATAGCAAGAACAGTATAAGAGAACTTAAAGAAAGCAAATATATCTGCACATGATATTTATGGGACAAATTGTCAGACAAAATAATATGCAAGTTAATATATTAATACACAAGTTGTTGGATACTATTCATGGCAGTAGTAGGTCAAAGTTCGTGGTTTAAACGATTCAACGATGACTGCATGTAAGTTATTTTAAAAATCACTTTATATGTTCAATGACAATCTAAACAAAATTCTAATGGTTCAAATATGAATAAGTAAATAATTCCTCTTATATTCTGTGTTTGCTATTCTGCTTTGCATGCCACTGGTA
>NW_006408815.1:22597-24309 GCF_000296735.1 Chrysochloris asiatica | reverse complement strand
TCTTCACTACTGGAACAAAAAATCACATCAAGATAAATGGAGAAAGTCACCAACACTCATGGAAGCAGCAGTGAAGAAATCAAAGAATGTATTACATTGGGCAAATCAGCTGCACAATACCTCTTTAATATGTTCAAGAGCAAAGGTGTCTGTTGAAGGACTAAGGTGTGCCTGACCCAAGCAATAATATTTTCAATAGCCTCATATGCATGTGAACGTTGGACAATGAATAATGAAGGCCATAGAAGAATTGATGCATTTGAGATATGGTGTTAGAGGTGAATATGAAAAGTATCATGGACTGCCAAAAGAACAAACAAATCTATGTTAGAAGTACAGCCAGAATGCTCTTTAGGAGCCAGGATGGCCAGACTTCATCTCTCAATCTTCAGACATGTTATCAGGAAGGTCCAGTCCCTAGGGAAGGACATCATGCTTGGTAAAGTGGAGGGTCAGTGAAAAAAGGAAGATCTCCAACTAGATGGATTGGCACAGTGGGAGCAACAATGGGCTAAAGAGTAGGAAAGATTGTGAGGTTGTCATAGGAGCAGACAGTGTTTCATTCAGCAAGTAATTCCTCTTTTGTGTTTAAACTGTCAAAGGAGATTTATGTAGTGACACTCAGTGTTCTTCATTATAAAAAGTTGTTACTTAAATACCTGATTATAAGTTTTCTATTGGTCCAACCCATAACGACCCTGTATAGGGTTTCCAAGGAGCAGTTGGTGAACTTGAACTGCAGGCTTTTCAGTTCAAGTAGACTTTGCATTCCAGTGCATTAACTAACAGTGACTCACCAGGACTCACAACAATCTATATAAAAGATATTTTAAAATTATAAAGAGGATTAAATAAAGTAAAACAAGTAAATTACTGACATATATGCTCAATAAAAATTACATCTCTAATTCTACCTTTTAAAGAGTAATTACATTTTTATTTACATAAGCTCAAATTGGGACATCAAAAAATTTCCTGTAAATTTTAATGACAGAACATATTAAATTAAGGCTGAATTTGACAATCATTAAGGAAGTGAAATATTTTAACAAACTTACATCAGGTAATGTCAATTCAATAATTGATAAAATATCATTTTATAAAGGAAAGTAAAATCATTTTAAGTAATATATTATTTAATGCTATTGTTGCTAACCTAATGAAAATGTCTTGCTAGAATCCAAAAGAATGCTATTAAGATTTTTGAAAAATGTTTTTATACCAAAAAGGAAAGGGACATAACTGTCTGCTTGAATCCCACCAGTAAATGTTTATATATATAAATATATATTGGTGTTGGTAGGTGTCATTGAGTTGGCACAGACTCATAGCGAATGAAACACTGCCCCATCCTACACCAAACTCATAATTGTTGCTATGCGTGATGCCAATGCTGTTACCACTGTGTTAATCCATATCACTGGGGGTCTTCCTCTAATTCTCGAACCCTTCACTCTACCAACATGATATCATTCTCCAGGGACAGGTGCCTCCTGACAATATGTCCAAAAATGAGAGATGAAGTCTGACCATCCTAGCTTCCAAGGAGCACTCTGGCTGTATTTCTTCCAACACAGATTTGTTTGTTCTTTTGAAAGTTCATGGTACTTTTAACATTCTCCTCTAACACCACAGCTCAAATGCATCATTTCTTCTGTGGTCTTCCTTATGCACTGTCCAACTTTAACATGCATATGAAGTTGTTGAAAATA
>NW_006408815.1:16722-21460 GCF_000296735.1 Chrysochloris asiatica | reverse complement strand
CATCAATTCCTGGTGCCTTGTTCTTTGCCAATTCCTTTAATGCACCTTGGACTTCTTTCTTCAGTATCATTGGCTCTTGATCATATGCTACTTCTTGAAACAGTTGAACATTAACCATTTCCTTTTGGTACAGTGACTCTGTGTATTACTTTCACTTCTTTTGATACTTTCTGCATCATTCAATATTTTTCCCAAAGAATCCTTCAATTCCACAAGTTGAGGCTTGATTTTTTTTCTTCAGTTCCCTCAGCTTGAGAACTGCTGAGCATGCTCTTCCCCTTTAGTTTTCTAACTCCAGGTCTTTGTACATGTCTTTATAAAACTTGACTTTGTCTTCTCGAGCTGACTTTTGACATTTTCTTTTCAGCTCTTTCACCTCCTCATTTCTTCCATTTACATTAGCATCTCTATATGGGAGAGCACGTTTCAGAGTCTCTCCTGACATCCATTTTGGTTTTTTTTCCTTCTTTCTTGTCTTCTTAATGACTGTTTGCTTTCTTCCTGTATGATGTTCTTGATGTCATCCCACAACTCTTCTGGTCTTTGGTCTTTAGTGTCTAATGCATCAAATCCATTCTTGTTATGATTTCTAAATTCAAGTGGAGTATATTCAAGGTTATATTTTGGCTCTTGTAGACTCGTTTTCATTTTCATCAGATTCAGGCTGAACGTGCATATGAACAATTGATGGTGTGTTCTATAGTCTGTCCCTGACCTTGTTTTGGCTGATGAGGGTCTGCTGCTGGGTACCAAACCTCTGCATCAAAAAGTATCAAAACAAAGACAACATTAACTCTGATGTTTTTTAAAAAAAACACAATTGAAATCGAAGTCATCAACATATAAAAAATTGTTTAGTCGATTTATGAAAATAACACACAGTGGGTTACGCAATACACATAATGGTAGTATCACAACAATGTTAATGCTAAATCACATATAAACCAGCGTCTCATTTTTCAATTTAATGTCTAGGTATTTGGGAAGATGTCAAATCATTTCTGTCCTGTAATTTTATAAACTTACCCCATATGCAGGTTGATGAAAAAGAAGTGAGGGAAATCTTATGGAACCACTTTTATGAAAAATCACATTTTTCAAATGGTTCTGGAAATGGTTCACCCAGAAAATGTACTGGCTTTGAGCATTTACTTCTGTGATTACAGGTGTTTGCCAGATCTGTGGAGGTATGGAGCTTTGAATCCACTCAGTGTGGTACTGCAATGGGAGATGTCATTTTCATTTCCATCATCAGCTCACCATTACTCGATGACCTGAGTGTCTCTTCTGTTTTAGACTCATTCAGACACGTTCTTAATTTCCAGTAGAGCCAGATATTCAGAGCATAGAGTATGGAAACCAAGTTACAATATGGTGACTGATTATACTTTTCTGGTTTGCAGTAATGAAATGTGAAGGGCAGTTATTTTACATGCCCCCTTTGAAGCTCTATTGAGTGACTGCAAATTACATGTGTGACATCCAGCAATCTTTTTTTATTTTTTCCTTCCCCCATGATGGTCACAGATTTTACTGGGAAATGGGAACATGGAGACAAGTGACAGCTCCCATCACTTAATGAGACATTTATTAAGAAACTAGGACTGATTATCAGCTGCAAATTAGTCATAATGTAAGTAATCAGTGGAGGTGTCACATTGGTAGAGGGAAGATGATAAACAGCCAAACGCTCACCCGTGCTAATCAAAAAGTACCTGTAGTTCATTACAGATAGCAATTTGATAGAATCCCAAGATATAAGTAGAGGTAGTATGTGTTGGTTTTTAGCTGCATTCATCAGTGTTATTTTACATTGTTTCAATGCACTTTCTATACATGCCTGAATTTTAATTTGTAAATTTTCCTAAGCAATGTATATATGATTAATAAATAAAGCATTACTAGACTTTGAGACTTGCAGCTTTGTCAATAGAGATTGAAAAATAATATGCCAAGAAGAGAATACAATAATCTAAATATTTTCAACATTCCAAGTAAGCGCATCAACATATTGTAAGAAGTTATTCATTGTAATTATAATGGAGTTGTGGACTAGTATATAACCCAAATCAGAATATGCAAGAAACATACAGGTAAAATTAATTATTAATTATTTTAACATAACTGTAATTCATGATTAATAACAAGTTATCCTTGAATGATGGAAAACTATCACTGGTAAGGTTTCTTAGTTTCATATGATGTGGATCAATATCTTCGAGACAGATCTTTTGTTTTGTTGGGTCTCTAAGAAACTATTCATGCTATAATCAAACAAGGAGCTCTGGTAGCATAGTGGTTATGAATCCAGCTGCTAATCTCATGGTCAACAGTTCGAAACTACCAGCTGTTCCGTGGGAGAAAGATGAGGCTTTCTGCTCCTATAAAGATTTGCATCCTCAGAAACCCTGTACAGAGTTGCTATGAGTCAGAACAGACTCCACAGCACATAACGACAAAATAATCAAACAGCTTCAAACTGGTAAAACCAAGTTATTTGTGCTAGGTACATTTTCAGCTTGCTTTCATTATACAATTCCCCAGAATAAATATCCAATTAATTCCGCTTGACACAAAGTCAGAAACATACACATACATTAATAGATAGATTGGAATTTACTATTTTGGCATAATAAACAAACAATGGAAAGTTCTTTAGTATTTACCATATCTACCTTTCAAACAATTGAATTTCAAACAATTGTACTTCTAAGAAATGTGTACCTAGACCAAGAAGCAGTTAGTTGTTCGAACAGAACTTGGGAACACTGAATGTTTTAAAATTGGGAAAGGTGTGCGACAAGGTTGTGTTCTTTCATCATACTTATTCAACCTGTTTGCTGAGCAAATAATATGAGAAGTTGGGTTCTATGAAGAAAAACGTGACGTCAGGATTGGAGGAAGACTCATTAACAACCTGCGATATGCAGATGATACAACCTTGCTTGCTGAAAGTGAAGAGGACTTGAAACATTTACTGATGAAGATCAAAGAGCACAGCCTTCAGTATGGATTACATCTCAATGTCAAGAAAACAAAAATCCTCACCAGTGGACCAATAAACAACATTCTTATCAATGGAGAAAAGATTGAAGTTGTCAAGGACTTCATTCTTCTTGGATCAACTATCAACACTCATAGAAGCAGCAGTCAAGAGATCAGATGACGTATTGCATTGGGCAAATCTGCTGCACAGGAACTTTTTAAAGTATTGAAGAGCAGAGATGTCAGCTTGAGGACTAAGGTAACATGACCCAAGCCATGGTATTTTCAATAACCTCATATGGATGCGAAAGCTGGACAGTGAATAAGGAAGATTGTCGAAGAATTGATGCCTTTGAGTTGTGGTGTTGGAGGAGAATACTGAAAGTGCCATGGACTGCCAAAAGAACCAATAGATCTGTTTTGAAAGAAGTGCAGCCAGAGTGCTCCTTGGAGGCCAAGATGGCTAAGCTTCGTCTCTCATACTTTGGACATATTGTCCGGAGGGAACAGTCACTGGAGAAGGATATCATGCTGGGTAAGGTGGAGGGTCAGAGAAAAAGAGGATGATCCCTAATGAGATGGATTGGCCAGGTGGCATCATTGATGGCGTCAAGTGTGGCGGCGGTAGTGAGTTTGGCCCAGGATCAGACATTGTTTTGTTCTTCTGTGTATGGGGTTGCTATGAGTCAGTTCCGACTTGATGGCACCTGACAACAACAACAACAACCTTTCAAACAAAGTATATGTTCCTAGAAAGCGAAGTTGCAATTGGAATATTTTCCAATTAACTGAGAAGTTCTTGACTCTAAAGAGCATGTTGATTTATTTGTTAACTGTCCCAAGTATTCCAACACACTGAAGTATTATTGTTAATTATTATGGAGTCCACAACGATCTTCCATACAACAAAGCATGCTGCGCAGTCCTGTGCCACCTGATTATTGGTATATTTGATCATTGTCACAGTCATTATATCACCGCATCTCATGAAGAATTGTTTTTGTTGACTTTCTTCCTAAAAACATATATATACACCAAGCAAATATTGATTAATTGAATGAAGCAAAGGAAAGAAAGAAGGAAGGAAGCACAAAGAGAGAAAAAAGAAGGCGACAGAAAGGGATACAGGAAGGAGTTAAAAAATGCAATCATTGTTGTTGGTGGTAAACGGTAACTGCTGTGAGTTGGTGCTGGCTCAGAGCAGCCCTGTATAGGGTTTCCAAGGACAAGTTGGTGGGTTTCAACCACCAACTTTGTGGTTCACAGTCTAGTGCTTATTCTACAGCTCCATAACAGGACTCTTAATCACATTAATTAGTGAGCTAATAACTCAAGAACAATATTTTGCCTTTCTTATAAAAAAAATGCCAGAACCCTGTTATCACTGCCATGCAAATGTCTGAAACAATCTTGATTATTCTTTTCCACATGTTTTACAGACTCCCAATCCCAGTCATTACTGAATTATCATATACTGGTGTGGCACTGTGTGTTAATGCCGTATACTGGAAGGTTGTCAGTTCAAGCTCACCCGCTGCTCCTCAGAAACCCTATACAGAGTCACTTTGAGTCAGAATTGACTCGACAGCACTTAACAACAACAAGATAATTTCAAAAACGTATTTGTAAAGTGTCTGTTTTGTATTCACTGTATACTCACGAATCAATATTTTCTTCCTTTGCAAAACGTTCAAAATCATTCATCCCTTTGGTAAAACCCTTAAATATTTTGCAAAAGGAGGATTATATAATA
>NW_006408815.1:14480-15432 GCF_000296735.1 Chrysochloris asiatica | reverse complement strand
CATGGTTGTATCATTTGCATACTGCAGATTATTAATGAATCTTCTGCCAAACCTGATGCCAGATTCTCCTTCTTTTACCATAATCTTATACAAATCTTCTCAAGTAATTTTAATCTGAAATCATACTTGGAAGACTTGAAGCCATCTATCATTTTGTGTACATCAACTATTTCATATTTCAAGTTTCTCTTGTGGAAGGAATCCACCACTTATCTGTCATTTACTCAGACTGTGGTGACTTCTGTGTTACTGTGATGCTGGAAGCTATGCTACAGGTATTTCAAATTCCAGAAGGGTCACCCAAAGTGGACAGGTTTCAGAAAGGCTGTAGATGAAGAAAGATGACCAAAATGAAGAAATTGAATAATTATACCAACTTCTGTGGCCTGAAATTTATTAAGCAAACATTCAAGATAAATTGATAATTGCTAGTGATTTGAATGCATAAGTTAGAAACAAAGAAAAAGACCTATATTTGTAAAACATAACCCTGGTGATAGAAGCAATGCTAGAGCTTACATCACAAAATTTTGCAAGACCAATAACTTATTCATTGTAAATGCTTTTTATCAACAGCATAAATGGTAAATACACACAAAACATCACTGAATGAATACACAGGAATTTGTTTGACTTTATCTGTAAAAAGGGATGATGAGAAGCTCAATGCCATCAGTTAGAAAAAAGACCAGGGGCTGACTGGGGAACAGATCGTCAATTGCTCATATCAAGATTCACTTGAAGTTGAAGAAAATTAACAGAAATCCACAAAAGCCAAAATATGACCTTGAATATGTACCACAAGAATCTAAAAACGATCTCAAAAATAGATTCGACATACTGAACATTAATAACTGATGACAAAATTAAATGTGGAATGATAATCAAACACATCATAAAAGAAGTAAGCAAACTGTCATTGAAAAGACAGGTATGCAGAGATGAGGAAATG
>NW_006408815.1:9328-11404 GCF_000296735.1 Chrysochloris asiatica | reverse complement strand
TTTCCCATAGACAGATAGCTGCTAGAAACTCAAGCCAGATTCAGAAGAGGATATAGAATGAGGGATATCATTGCTGATATCAGACAGATCTTGGAGGAAAGCAAAGAATACCAGAAGGATGTTTACTTTTGCTTTATACTAAAGCTTTGGACTGTGTGGATCTTGATAAGCTATGAATAGCTTTGTGGAGAAAGGGTATTCCAGAATATTAATTATGCTAATGAGGAAACTGTACATAGGCCAAGCGGCAGTTATTCAAACACAACAAGGGGACACTGCATGGTTTAAAATTAGGAAAGGTATGTGTCAGGGTTGTATGCTTTCACCATACTTACTCAATGTCTATGCTGAGCAAATAATCTGATAAACTGAATTATATGAAGAAGAACATGACATCAACATTGGCAGAAGACTTGTTAACAACCTTTGGCATGCAGATGATACAGCCTTGCTTGGTGGAAGTGAAGATGATTTAAAACACTTAGGCATAAAGATCAAAGACTACATGTTTCAGTATGGTTGCACCTCAGTATTAGGAAAACAAAAATCCTCACAACTGTACCAGTAAATAACATCATGATAACTGAAAAAATTTTGAGGTTATCAAAAGCTTAATCTTGGTTGGATCCACAATCAATGCTCATAAGAGCAGCAGTCAAGAAATCTAACAACGAATTGCATTGGGCCTGATGTAAGCCATGGTATTTTCAATAACATCATGTGCATGTGAAAGTTGGACACTAAATAACACTGTAGAAAAATTAATGCATTTGAGTTATGGTGTTGGAGGAAAATATTTAAAATACCATGGACTGCCAAAAGAACAAATATATCTGTGTTAGAAGTACAACCATAGTGCTCCTTGGAGGTCAGGATGGCCAGGTTTTGTCTTTCATACTTCAGACATATTGTCAGGAGGGACCGGTCACTGGAGAAAGATATCATGTTTGGTAAAGTGGAGGGTGGGAGAAAAAGAAGACCCCCAGTGAGACTGATTGGTACAAAAGCAGCATCAATGGGCTCAAACACAGCAATGATTGTGAGGTTGGTCCAGGATCAGGCAGTGTTTCATTCTGTTATGCACAGGGTCACTGTGAGTCGGTACTGAGTTGATGGCACCTACCAACAGCAATAAACTAACATGGAGTGAATTAGAAAATCTGAGCAGACCTGTAACAACCAAAGAAGAAGTTAATGGGGTCATCACAAAACTCCAAACACAAAAATAGTCCACACCCAGTTGGTTCATTGAATTCTACCATTCACAAAGAGCTGACACCAATTCTACTCAAACTGTTACAGAATACAGAAAAGAACAAAATCCACTGTTCACCAGGACTTCTTGATAAGAATGGGCTTCAAAAAGTTCATGAGAAACTTCCATTGTCCCATGGGCTTTCTGAAGCCTCTTCATATATATGGATTGTTGTTAAGGGCCAGTCAGTTCTGATATACGGATAACAGGATAGTAAATAACAGAAAAAAAAAAAATACATTTACAATTTACTTGGTCCTGGGGTGGCGCTTTCAGATAAGCACTGGACTGCAAACCAAATGGTGCACGGTTCCAGCCCACAAGCTACTCTATGGAAGAAAGAGGAGGCTTTTAGTTCCCTCAAAGAATTACAGTTTTTGAAACCCGACTGTGATAGTAAATAACAGAATAAAATACACGTACAGTTTAATTGGTCCTGGTGTTGGATTAGCAGTGAAGTTCAAACGACAAGGTCGGCAGTTCAAACGCAAAACTGCTCTTTGAAAACTCTATACAGGGTTGCTATATGTCGGAACCAACTGGACAGCACTTAACAACAACAACAACACTGGTAGTGATTGTGTGCATTCTAGTGGTTCTGAGTTCTTGCAACCCTGTATAGGGTTTCCGAGGCTGTACATTTTACAGGAATAGAGAGTCTCATCTGTCTCCTCTGGAGCAGCTGGAAGATTTTAATTTCTGATTTAGCAGTCAAGCTCAACACCCACTACATTAACAGAGCTCCTTTGGGGCTCCTTTGGAAACCCCATACTGCACTTAACAACAACAATAAACTGTGTTTAAAGAGTCTTTGTGTGGCA
>NW_006408815.1:6033-8525 GCF_000296735.1 Chrysochloris asiatica | reverse complement strand
ATGTATTCAATATTTCATTTAAATCATTTGAGGTAACCTAACATGTTATAGGAGTCCTGGTGTGGCCCTGTGGGTTAATGCGCCAGATTGCAAAACTATTTGAATTACAAAGTCAGAGATTCAAGTTCACCAGCCACTCCTTGGAAACACTGTACAGGGTTACTATGGGTCGGAACCAATTCGCTGGCATTTAACAACAACAGCATGTTATAAATTGTTCAAAGTAAAATTAAAACAATTACTTGTAGATCAGGAATATTAAAATGAGAAAATGGAGGAAGACTAGCTTCATCCACAGTACAGGAGGCATTAAACCGGGTAGGACAGAGTTTGCAATTCTATAGGCAAGAATTAATATCAGTTATGTGGTGCTATAGGATATGCACTGGACAGATAACTGCAAGGTTCCTGGTTCAAACCCACCAGCCCCTCCTTAAAAACCCTACCCAGGGACGCTATGAGTCTGCACTGACTCCATGGCAGTTAACAACAATGTTTGCATTTTACAATTGTAAAAAGTTCTCACAGATCAGACTGCACAGGCCCATAACCTGGTTTTCTTTTCTTTGTTTGTTGCTTAATAAATAAGAATAGCAACAGACTTTGTCTGCCCTGGAAGCCGACTTTTATTTTTCTGGTGCTTTACAGAAAAGTTTTGTCTGCCTCTGATCTAAACATTTCATAGTTTTCCTGTTGAAGCATATAATTTTCCTTTGAATCTTTCTATTTTCGGAATAGAAACGTTCAGGTACATCTTTGTTTCAAATTCTTCACTAAAAATATTCACTATCATTATATTATTTTATAGCAGGCACTATTCATTTAGGTTTACTTTCCTTATTGATTGATTTGTCTTAAATACATCCTGCTTCTAGTTTGGGGTTTGTATTTACTGGAGTTTTTGTTGATTTGCTAAACTTCACACTTTAGTAAGGTTTTGTGAATAATATACTTTCTCGCATAAATTTGAAATCCTTTTACTTCATACTCATGCACAAATAAGACTAGAGTGAATATAATAAGCTAGTGTAACTTTTTTGTTTTATTTTTCTCATCATACAATGATCTGACTGTTTTCTGAATCCACACTGTTTATATAATACTTGCTGTTGTCAGTATACCAGGTGTGATATTTCTTCATTTTCTGAAATTTTTTGTGATGTTCAATGTATCATTAGTTCATCAAATTCCCTATAGTATAGGAATATATTTTGTCATTCATTTAGGAGTTTATTGTGATATCTCAATTGCTTAAAAAATGAATCAATACATTATAAAATACAACAATTTTAATGTAAACTTTGATGGGTGTTAATGTTTACACATGCGTACCTCAACACAATGAGGACATAGAGAATATTGATAGCCCTATATATTTCTCTAAGAAGCCTAGTGGCTCTATGGGCTCTGTATTGGATTGCTAACTTCTAGATGAAACCCATCAGCCACTTTTTCTGGAGATAGATGGGGCTGTCTGCTTGCTCACATAAAGATGCACAATCTCTGAAATCCTGTGTAGGATTGCTAGGAGTTGGAATAGGCTCAATTGTAGCTCTTGCTAGGTACCGCTAAGTCAGTTACAATTCATATTGACCCTATTCATAACAGAATGAAGCACTGTCTGGTCCTGTGCCATTACAATTATTGTTATGTTTGAGGTCATTTCTTTTGCCACTGTGTCAATCCATCCAGTTGTGTATCTTCTTCCATTTCACTGACCGCTGTCTTTACCAAACATGATGTCCTTTTGTGGCACTGGTTCCTTTTAATAACATATTCAGAGTATGAGAGACAAAGGACTTACCATCCTAGCTTCTAAAGAGCATTCTGACTGTACTGTTTCCAACACAGATTTGTCCAGTGTTCACACATATGTGAGGTGATTGAAAATACCATGGCTTGTGTCAGGTGCACCTTAGTCCTCAAACTGATGTCTTTGCTCTTAAACACTACAAAGAGGTCTTGTTGTGTGGATTTACCTAATGAAATAGGCATTTGCTGCTCCCACTGGAAACTGGGCCCTTGGCCCCCTGGCACTGGTGCTTTGTTGAGGGCTCCATAAACACTCAGAGCTTGGGCCACCAAACTGATGACATCACCGAGATTAGAGGGCACCAGGATGGTATTGCAGTCCTTGGCCTGACATGGAAACAGCAGTCAAGAAATACATTTCTTTTCCCTTCCTTACCTTCTAACTGCCTTCCCCATCACCCCAGTTATCATGTGTCTACTCACTGAGTATTCTCCCTTCCCTCCCAGTTGTGGTAACAACCATATTTATTATAAACTGAAAACCTTTCCTTGGCTTTACAATAGTAGTAGTATACTATCTGTCTTCTTATTACCAACTAATTTTACTCAGCATTATATCTTCTAGATTCTTCCATGTTATGTGGTGTTTTGCAGGTTCATATTTATTCTTCAGTGTTGTGTAATATTCCATCGTGTGCATGTACCAAAGTTCATTCAATAATTCTTCTAATGATGGACAT
>NW_006408815.1:2324-5071 GCF_000296735.1 Chrysochloris asiatica | reverse complement strand
AATGCGGAAATCATCAGGCAATATCATTAATATATAGTGTAAGCAAAATTTGCTAAAAAATAATTAAAAAATGACTGCAGCTGTACATTGACAGGGAACTGACAAAGGTTCAAGCTAGATTCAGAAGAGAATGTGGAATGAGGGATATTGCTTGACATCAAATGGATCTTGACTGAAAGCAGACAATATCAGAAACATGTTTGTCTGTACTTTCTTGGTTATGCAAAGGCTTTCAATTCTGACAAGCTGTAGACAATGTCACGAAGAATGAGTATTCCAAAAAATTTAATTGTGCTTGTGAGGAACCTGTACAAAGACCAAGAGGCAGTTGTTCAGACAGAAGAAGAGAATACTGAATGTTTTAAAATTAGGAAAGGTGTACACCAGGGTTGTATTCTTTCACCATAGTTATTCAGTTTGCATTCTGAGAAAATAATTTGAGAAGCTGGATTATATGAAGTAAAACATGATATCAGGATTAGAGGAAGACTCATGAACAAATTTCCATATGCATATGATACAACCTTGCTTTCTGAAAGTGAAGACGACTTAAGATACTTATTAATGAAAATCACATACCACAGTCTTCTGTATGGGTTGCACCTCATTATAAAGAAAACAAAAATCCTCTCCACTGGATTAATAAATAACATTAAGGTAAATGGAGAAAAGATTGAAGCTTTCAAAGACTTCATTTTGCTTAGATCAACCATCAACACTCATCGAAGCAACAGTGAAGAACTAAAATGATGTATTGCATTAGACAAATCTGCTGCACAGACCTCTTTAAAATGTTCAAGAGCAAAGATGTCAGATTGAGGGCTAAAGTGGGCCTGAACCATGGCATTATCAATAACCTCATATGTATGTGAAAGTTGGACAATGAGTAAGGAAGGCCACAGAAGATTTGAAGCATTTGATTTGTTGGAGGATAATATTGAAATGGGGCTGACAAAAGAGAAAATAAATCTGTGTTGGAAGAAGTAAAGCCAGAATGCTCCTTTAAAAGCTAGGATGACCAGAATTCATTTCTTGTACTTGAGATGTTATCAGGAGGGACCAGTTCCTGGATGTGTACCAAGAACATAATGCTTGGTAAAGTGAAGGGTCAGAGAAAAAGAGGAAGACCCTCCCCCCCACAACAAGATGGATTGGCACAGCGACAGCAGCAATGGGCTTAAGTGTAGCAACAATTGTGAGGTTGATACAGAACTAGGCAGTGTTTTGTTCTGTTGTGCATAAAGTCACTTTGAGTTGATACCAATTTGATGACACTTAACAACAACAGCAATAACAATACTTCTAGCACAATACAGAAGAGGAATGGTGATAAAGGGCATAATTGTTTGGTTCTTCTTTTCAAGGAGAATGGTTTTAGTTTCTCTCTGGGTCCAGTACCTGCATTGTTTTTGTTTGTCTATTTTTTCCTTTTGTCATTTTCTTTGTTTCTTCTTTCTTCTTCTTCTTCTTCCTCCCTCTCTTTTCCTTTTTTACCTTTTCCAAAAATTTTTGTTTGTATTTTCCCACCTCTTTTTTTCCTTCTGTTTTTCTCTTGATCTTTCTTTCCTACCCTAATCCTTTTCTCTTTTTATCTCCCTCTCCTTAATTTTTCCCCATTTTTTGTTTTAATAGTCTCTCTTATTTTTCTCATCTATAACTCTATTTTACTGTCCCTCTTTTCTCTTCTTATGTTTTATATTATTTTCTTCTTGTTACTGCCTGTTTTTTTTCCTGCTATTTATTTTTCTGCTTTATTTCTTCTTCTTCTTTTTCACTACTGTTTATGTTTATGTTTTTGTTTTGTTTTATTTTCTTGTTTGTGTGTGTTTTCTCTTCTTGCCCCAACACAGGTGAAAAACTCTGTGCCCACACAGCCTAGACACAACCGTGGACTTTGAAGCTCCATCCACTGGGCAAGAACAAATGACAGCTATCTTCTATGCCAACTAATCATCAGTCAATACCTGACAAACTCACTCTAAACTGAGCTGCCTAAACAAGGAATGGAGAACTGGGCACAGACTTCAATTCTCTAATTACACCCACCAAGAGGGCAGTTGGTGAGAACCTAAAAATACACTAACATGCAGTTATAAATTAACTACAAACACAATGACACCACAATGTCTTGGAGATACAATTTCAGTTCAAATGAAGATACAAAAAACAGTGGGTCAAACAAGATGCAGAGCTAGAAAATGTTTCTGAGGATAAAGAGATAACAACTATCTAAGAAAAATTTCAGGAGACTGATACACAGGTACTCTCAAATGATAGAAAGATCAAGGAAAGCAAAGAAAACACAGAAAAATCTTTAGAAGAAATCAGGAAACACTACAAGAGCAAACAGACAAAATAAATGAAAACTGAAAAAAAGCAAAACCTGCAAAAAGAGGTGCAGAAGATGAATTTTAAGATTTCAGAAATGAACAGTACATTAAAAGGGCAAAAGAGTAGATTTGAATCATTGGAAGTCCAAAATAGTGAGCTTTTCTGTCTTTTTAAAGACCCTTCACTTTCTTCCTGTAAGATGTTCTTGATGTCATACCACAACTCATCTGGACTTTGGTTATTTGTGTCTAATACATGAAATCTGTCCTTGAGATAGTCTCTAAATTCAAGTGGGATATATTCAAGGCCCTGTTTTAACTCTCATGAATTTTAATAATTTTCTTTAGCTTCATCTGGAATCCGCCCATGGCCTTGTTTTGGCTGATGATTTTGAACTTCTCCATCATTTCTTCCCA
>NW_006408815.1:0-1394 GCF_000296735.1 Chrysochloris asiatica | reverse complement strand
GTGGCATAGTTTCTAGCATCACAGTAATTAGCATCACGGCATCACACAAACCACCACAGTATGCAATTGATAAGACTGTGTCTTTTGTATTCCTCAACAGTTAGTTCCATTATCATTTCTTCCTCTGGAAGGTTATCTTCCTGTTTGTTTTATTCATTTGCTTGTACTGTTTCTTTATATTTGTTATATTATTTATTAATTGATTATGCATTTGAATCATCCCAGTTTGTTTTCTTTTGTTTTGATACAGTAGTGTGGGTCAGGCATGCTTTATAGATCACTCCTCTGATGACATGAGAGTACTCATCTGCTGTCTCCAGGTGAGCAGGCAGTGCAGGGGATGGTATGCCCTCATTGCTGTACTTCGTGTATGTGAGACATCTTAAGGAAGGTTGGACAGACACTGTCCATTGCCTGTCATTGGTCAACTGACATGGGAGTACTCTCCCCAATTTTTGAATCGGGTTGGGCTTCAGGTGCATAGTGTGGCTGATGAACAAGACCTTTGATCATTTCTTTCTGCTTAACAGAAGAAAAGGGGGAAAGGGTTCATATATGCATTCAGGAGTACAAGAATTCTCCCTGCCACCTTGTAGTCTTGGAGGGTTTGGATGGGTTTTGGAGTGTGTGGTAGGGACCACAGGAGCATTTCTCTATTACTGGATGGTTGAAGCATCTTGGGTGAGAGTAAGAGTGGCTAGGGTACTGATAGAAGCATCTAATGCCAGGCTGGGGCCAGCATCCTTGAGCATAGGGTTGTTATCCCATTACTAGCAGTTTGGGGCAAGCTCCAGCTGGGATCAGGTTGTAGGTCTGGAAACATGGGAACATTCTCCTACTACTCTGAGGGTCAGAGTTGGCTCTGCTGGAGTTCTGGTCAGACTGCTGGGAGCCAGGAACACCTCCTCTACTCCTGGGGTATGTATGCCCCAAGTGGTGGTCAAGATGGGAGACTATTTGGACAGAAATGCTTACCTGCTGCTCATTTGTGTTACAGCAGACTCCATTTGGGTTCAGTAGATGTCTGCGTGCCCTGCAATGCTCCCTACCCATTTGATTTCTCAGAGCTGGTTCAAGAGAGGTTCAGTTCAAGTGACCAGGGACCTTAGAATTGTTCCTTTCCATTCACGGAATTGGAACAGGGTTTGGGTGGCATCTAGGAGTACAGAGAAATCCCTCAACTTGTGAGGGGATTGTAGTGGTCTTGATTAGGGGTTCTTGCAGATACGATGGGTTCTGCAGGTCAATTGGAGCCCTCCAGCTGGCACTTTATGTGTCTATTCCTGTATTCATCACATGCTAACCAACCTCTTTCATTCCTTACTCTCCTCCTGCTCTGTAGATGCCAGGATACCTGCAGCTCTCACCCTCATGCATGTGTTTTTCATTCTTAG
>NW_006408814.1:3300537-3301199 GCF_000296735.1 Chrysochloris asiatica | reverse complement strand
CAGAGTAGTGCAACATTTCCATATACAGAGTCCTAGCTACATGGCAGAGGAGTCCAACATGTCCATATATAGGGCACTAGCTACAGGCAGATGAGTTCAACCTGTTCATATACTGAGAGCTAGCTACATGGCAGAAAAGTCAAATATGTTCATATACTGAGAGCTAGCTACATGACATGGGAGTGAAACATTTCCAAATACAGGGTTCTAGTTACCAGTTAGATGAGTCCAACTTGTTTATATACTGACAGCTAGCTACATGGCAGACAATTCCAATATATTCATGTACAGAGAACTACCAACTTGACAGATCAATCCAAGATATGTATGTACAGAGAGTTAGCTACATGATAGACAAGTCTAAATTGTCCATATACTTAGAACTAACTACATGGCAGATCAGTCCAAAATATCCACGTACAAAGAGCTAGCTACATGACAGATGACTCAAAATAACCATATACTGAGAGCTAGCTACCTGGCATGGTACTGAATCATTTCAATATACAGAGCTCTAGCTACATGGCCAATGTGTCCAACGTGTCCATACACTGTAAGCTAGTTACATTGCAGAGTAATCCAACACGTCCTAATACAGGGTACTAGCTACATGGTAGGTGAGTCCAACGTGTCCATACACTGAGAGCTAGCTACATGGCAGA
>NW_006408814.1:3278326-3279523 GCF_000296735.1 Chrysochloris asiatica | reverse complement strand
AAAGCTAGCTACATGGCAGAGTAGTACAACATTTCCATATACAGAGTTTTAGTTTCAAGGCAGATGAGTCCAACTTGTCTATATACCGAGATCTAGGTACATGGCAGACAAGTCCAATATGTTCATATACAGAGAGCTACCTGCCTGGTAGATCAGTTCAACATATCCATAAACATAGAGCTAGCTTCATGGCAGACGAGTCCAAAATGTCCATATACAAGGGCTAACTCCTTGGCAGGGTAATGCAACATTTCCATATATAGAGTTATAGCTACAAGGCAGACAAGTTCAACTTGTTTATATACAGAGAGCTAGCTACATTGTAGGGTAGTGCAACATTTTCAAATACAGAGTTCCAGCTAAAAGGCAGATGACTCCAACTTGTCTACATACAGAGAACTAGCTCATGACAGAGAAGTCAACATTTCCATATACAGAGTTCTAGCTACATGGCAGATGTGTTCAATTTGTTCATATACTGAGAGCTACCTACAGGGCAGATCAGTCTAAAATAATCATGTTCGGGGAGCTAGCTACATGGCATACGATTCCAAAATGTCTATATACAGAGAGCTAGCTACATGGCATACAATTCCAAATTGTCCATATACAGAGAACTAGCTACATGGCAGAGTAATGAAACATATCCATATACAGAATTTAAGCTACATGGCAGATGTGTCCAACGTGTCCATATAGTGAGAGCTACCTACATGGCAGAGTATTCCAACATGTCCATATACAGGGTATTAGCTACATGGCAGATGAGTCTACCGTATGCATATACTGAGAGCCAGCTACATGTCATACAAGTCCAATATGTTCATATACAGAGAACTAGCTACATGGCAGAGAAGTCCAACATGTCCATATAAATTGTGCTAGCTACATGGCTAATGAGTCCAACGTGACCATATATTGTGAGCTAGCTACAAGTCAGAGAAGTCCAATATGTTCATATACATAGAGCTACCTACTTGGCAGATCAGTCCAAAATATCCATGTACAGAGAGCTAGCTTCATGCCAGATGAGTCCAAAATGTTCATATACAAAGAGCTAGCAACATGTCAGGGTAGTGCTAAATTTATATATACAGAGTTCTAGCTACAAGGCATATGAGTCCAACTTGTCCATATACAGAGAGCTAGCAACATGGAAAAGTAGTGCATGATATCCTTATGCAGAGTTCAAGCTAC
>NW_006408814.1:3272317-3273602 GCF_000296735.1 Chrysochloris asiatica | reverse complement strand
ACAGAGTTCTAGATACATGACAGATGTGTCCAAAGTATCCATATTCTTAGAGCTACCATCATTGCAGCTCAGTCCAACATGTCCATATACAGAGTACTAGCTACACGGCAGAAAAGTACAAAATGTTCTTGTAAAGAGAACTAGCTACATGGCAGAGTAGTGCATCTTTTCCATATACAGAGTTCAGGCTTCATGGCAGATGAGTCCAAAGTATTCATATACTGAGAGCTAGCTACATGGCAGAGTAATCCAACATGTCCATATACAGGGTACTAGCTACATGGCAGATGAGTCCAAAATGTCCATATACTGAGAACTAGTTTCATGAAAGAGAATTCCAATATGTTCATATACAGAAAGCTATCTACTTGTCAGATCAGTCCAACATATCCATGTACAGAGAATTAGCTACATGGCAGACGAGTCAAAAATGTCCATATACACAGACCTAGCTCCATGGAAGAGGAGTCCAACATCCCCATATACTGAGTACTAGCTACATGGCAGATGAATCCAATATGTTCTTATACAGAAAGCTACCTACTTGGCAGATCAGTCCAACAAATCCATGTACAGAGAGCTAGTTACATGGCTGACAAGTCCAATATATTCATACACAGAGAGCTGCCTACATCGCAGGGTAGTGTAACATTCCAAATACACAGTTATTGCAACATGGTAGATGTGTCCAAAATATTCATATACAGAGAGCTAGCTACATGGCAGAGTTTGCATCATTTCTATATACAGAGTTCAAGCTACATGGCAGATCAGTGCAAAGTGTTCATATACTGAGAGCTAGCTACATGGCAGGGTAGTCCAACATGTCCATATAGAGAGTTCTAGTACAATGCAGATGTGTCCAATGTGTTCATATACTGAGAGCTAGCTACATGGCAGACAAATCCAATATTTTCATATACAGAGAGCTAGCTACATGGCAGCATAGTGCAATATTTCCTCATATAGAGTTCTAGCTACATGGCAGATGTGTCCAACCTGTCCATATACTGAGAGCTAGCTACATGGCAGAGTACTCCAACATATAAATATACAGAGTTCTAGCTACATGGCAGATGTGTCCAAAGTGTATTTATACTGAGAGCTAGCTACATGGCAGACACGTCCAATATTTTCATATACAGAGAGCTACCAACATAGCAGATGACTCGAAAATGTCCATATACAGAGAGCTAGCTACATGGCAGAGTAGTGCAACATTTCCATATACAGAGTTCTACTTACAAGGCAGATGAGTCAAACTTGTCTATATACAGAGAGCTAT
>NW_006408814.1:3261285-3272031 GCF_000296735.1 Chrysochloris asiatica | reverse complement strand
AATTTCCATATAAAGAGAGGTAGCTACATGGCAGGTTAGTGCAACATTTTCATATACAAAGTGCTAGCTACAAGGCAGATTAATTCAACTTGTCTATATACAGAGACATAGCTACTTGGCATGGTAGTGCAACATTTCCATATACAGAGTTCTAGCTCCATGGCAGATGTGTCCAACATCTCCAAATACTATGAGCAACCTACATGGCAGATCTGTCTAAAATATCCATGCACAGAGAGCTAGTTACATGTCAGACAAGTTCAAAATGTCCATATATAGGGAACTAGTTACATGGCAGGGTAGTGCAACATTTCCATATACAGAATTCTAGCTACAAGCAGATGAGTCCAACTTGTCTATATACAGAGAGCCAGCGATATAGCAGAGTAGTGCAACTTGTCCATCTACAGGGTACTAGCTAAATGGCATACGAGTACAACATGTCCATATACTGAGAGCTAGCTACATGGCAGACAAGTTCAATATTTTCATCTACAGAGAGCTACCTACTTGGCAGATCAGCCCAACATATCTATGTACAGAGAGCTAGCTACATGTCAGACGAGTCCAAAATGTCCATATACCGATAGCTAGTTACATGGCAGGGTTGTGAAACATTTCCATATACAGAGTTCTAGCTATAAGGCAGATTAGTCCAACTTGTTCATATACAGAGAGCTAACAACATGGAAGGGTAGTGCAACATTTCCGTATACAGAATTCAAGCTACATGGCAGATGATTCCAAAGTGTTCATATACTGAGAGCTACCTATATGGCAGAGTCGTATAACAATACCATATATAGAGTTCTAGCGACAAGGCAGATGAGTCCAACTTGACTATATACAGACAGCTAGCTACATGGCAGGGTAGTGCAACATTTCCATATACAGAGTACATGCTACAAGGCATTTGAGTCCAACTTGTCTATACAGAGAGCTAGCTACATGGCAGGGTAGTGCAAATTTTCCACATACAGATTTCTAGCTACAAGGCAGATGAATCCAACTTGTCCATATACTGAGAACTAGAAACCAAGCACAGTAGTCCAACATGTCCATTTACAGGGTACTAGCTACATGCCAGATGAGTCCAACATGTCTATGTACAGAGAGCTAGCTCCATGGCAGACAAGTCCAAAATGTCCATATAAAGAGAGCTACCTACATAGCAGGGTAGTGCAGCATTTTCATATATAGAAGTCTAGCTACAAGGCATATGAGTCCAACTTGTCTATATACAGAGACCTAGCAACATGGCAAGGTAGGGCAACATTTCCATATACAGAGTTCTAGCTATAAGGCAGATGAGTCCAACATGTCTATATACAGAGAGCTAGCTACAAGGCAGACAAGACCAATATGTTCTTATTCAGAGAGTTAGCTACATGGCTGGGTAGTGTAACATTTCCATACACAGAGAGCTAGCTGCATGGCAGATGTGTACAAAGTGTTCATATACTGAGAGCTAGCTACATGGCAGAGCAGTCCAACTTGTTCATGTACAGGGTACTGGCTACATGGGAGATGAGTCTAACATGTCCATATTCTGAGAGCTAGCTACATGGCAGACAAGTCCAATATGTTCATATAGTGAGTGCTAACTACTTGGCAGATCAGAGCAAAATATTAATGCACAGAGAGCAAGCTACACATCAGGGTAGTGAAACATTTCCACATACAAAGTTCTAGCTACATGGCAGATGTGTCCAACGTGTCCATATGCTCAGAGCTACCTACATAGCAGGTCAGCCCAAAATACCCATACACAGAGAGACAACTACATGTAAGAGAGTCCAAAATGTCCATATACAGAGAGCTAGTTATATGGCAGGGTAGTGCAACATTTCCATATACAGAATTCTAGCTACAAGGAAGATGACTCCATTTTGGCTATATACAGAGACCTAGCTACGTGGGAGGGTAGTGCAACATTTCCATATACAGAATTCTAGCTACAAGGAAGATGACTCCATTTTGGCTATATACAGAGACCTAGCTACGTGGGAGGGTAGTGCAACATTTCCATATACAGAGCTCTAGCTAAAAGGCAGATGAGTCCAATTTTTCTATACAGAGAGCGCTAGCTACATGGCAGAAAAGTCCAACATGTTAATTTAAAGAGAGCTATCTACTTGGAAGATCAGTCCATCATATTCATGAATAGAGAGCTAGCTACATGGCAGACGGATCCAAAATGTACATAAACTGAGAGCAAGTTACATGGCAAGGTGCTGCAACATTTCCAGATAGAGAGTTCTAGCTACAAGGCAGAGGAGTCCAACTTGTCTTTATATGGAGAGTTAAATACATGGCAGCGTAATGCAACATTTCCATATAAAGAGTTCAAGCTACATGGCAGATGTGTCTAACGTGTCCATATACTGAAAACTATCTACATGAAAGATCAGTGCAAAATATCCATGCACAGAGAGCTAGCTACATGTCAGATGAGTCCAAAATGTCCATATACAGAGAGATAGCTACATGATAGAGTAGGGCATCATTTCCATACACAGAGATTAAGCTTCATACCAGATGAGTCCAAAGTGTTCATATACTGAGAGCTAGCTACATGGCAGAGTAGTCCAACATGTCCATATACAGAGTGTAGCTGCAAGGCTGATATGTCCAACGTGACCATATACTGAGAGCTAGATACATGGCTGATCAGTACAAAATATCCATGTACATAGAGCTAGCTACATGTCAGACGATTTCAAAATGTCCACATACAGAGAGCTAGCTACATGGCAGAGTAGTGCAACATTTCCATATACAGAGTTCTAGTTACATGTCAGATGTGTCCAACGTGTCCATATATTGAGAGCTAGTTACATCGCTAAGTAGTCCAACATGTCTATATAAAGGTTTCTAGCTACATGGCAGATGAGTACAACATGTCCATATACTGAGAACTACCAATATGGCAGACAAGTCCAATATGTTCATATACAGATAGCTACCAACTTGGCAGATGAGTCCAACATATCCATGTACAGAGAGCTAGGTACATGGCAGACGAGTACAAAATGACCATATACAGAGAGCAAGGTACATGGCAGGATAGTGCAACATTTCCATATACAGAGTTCTAGCTATAAGGCAGATTAGTCCAACTTGTTTATATACAGAGAGCTAACAACATGGAAGAGATAGTGCAATATTTCCATATACAGAGTTCAATCAACATGGCATATGTGATCTACGTATCCATATAATGAGAACTAGATCCATGGCAGATCAGTACAAAATATCCATGCACACAGAGCTAGCTACATGTCACATGAGTTTAAAATGTCCATATACAGAGAGCTAGCAACATGGCAGAATATGCATCATCTCCATATAGAGAGTTCAAGCTACATGGCAGATGAATCCAAAGTGTTCATATACTGAAAGCAAGCTACATGGCAAAATATTCCAACATGTCCATATACAGAGTTCTAGCTACATGGCAGATGTGTCCATATACAGAGTTCTAGCTACAAGGCAGATGTGTCTAACGTGTCCATATACTGAGAGCTAGCTACATGGCAGTTCAGTCCAAAATATCCATGCACAAAGAGCTAGCTACATGTCAGATGAGTACATATTGTCCATATACAGAGAGCTAGCTCCATGGCAGTTTAGTGCATCATTTCCATATACAGAGTTCAAGCTACATGGCAGATGAGTCCAAAGTGTTCATATACTGAAAGCTAGCTACATGGCACAGTAGTCCAATATGTGCATATAAAGAGTTGTAGTTGCAAGGCGGATGTATCCAACGTGTCCGTATACTGAGAGATAGCTTCATTGGAGACAAGTCCAATATGTACATATACAGAGCACTAAATAGTTGGCAGATCAGTCCAACATATACATGTACAGAGGGCTAGATACATGGCAGATGAGACCAAAATGTCCATTTACAGTGAGCTAGCTACATGACAAGCTAGTGCACGTTTCCATAAACGGAGTTCTATCTACAAGGTAGATAAGTTCAACTTGTCTATATACAGAGTGCTAGCTACATGTCAGAGTAGTGCAACATTTCCATATAGAGAGTTCTAGCCACATGGCAGATGTGTCCAACGTGTCCATATAATGAGAGCTAGCTATATGGCAGAGTAGTCCTTATACAGTGCATTAGCTACATAGCAGATTAGTCCAACGTGTCCATATATAGAGAGCTAGTTACATGGCATACAAGTTCAATATTTTCATCTACAGAGAGCTACCTACTAGGAAGATCAGCCAAACATATCTATGTAATGAGAGCTAGCTACATGTCAGACGAGTCCAAAATGTCCATATACTGAGAGCTAGCTACATGGCAGGGTTGTGCAACATTTCCATATACAGAGTTCTAGCTATAAGGCAGATTAATCCAACTTGTTCATATACAGAGAGCTAACAACATGGAAGGGTAGTGCAACATTTCCATATACAGAATTCAAGCTACATGGCAGATGATTCCAAAGTGTTCATATACTGAGAGCTAGCTACATGGCAGAGTAGTCCAACATGTCCATATACAGAGTTCTACCTACATGGCAGATGTGTACAAAGTGTCCATATACTAAGAGCTAGCTACATCTCAGAAAAGTCCAATATGTTCATATACAGAGAGTTACCTACTTGTCAGATCAGTTCAACATATCCATGTACAGAGAGCGAGCTACAAGGCAGACAAGTCCAAAATGTCCACATACAGTGAGCTAGCAACTTGGCAGGGTAGTGCAACATTTCCATATACAGGTTTCTAGCTACATGGCAGATGTGTCCAATGTGTCCTTATATTGAGAGTTAGCTACATGGCAGACAAGACCAATCTGTTCATATACAGAGAGCTACCTACTTGGCAGATCAATCCAACATATCCATGTATAGAGACCTAGCTACATGGCAGAGTAGTGCAACATTTCCATATACAGAGTTCTAGCTACATGGCAGATGTGTCCAACATGTCCATATACTGAGATCTAGTGACACTGTAGAGTATTCCAACATGTCTATATACAGGGTACAAGCTTCATGGCAGACGAGTCCAACATGTCCATATACTGAAAGCTAGCTACATGGCAGTCAATTCCAATATGTTCATATACAGAGAGCTACGTACTTGGCAGATCCGTCCAACAGATCCATGTAGAGAGAGCTAGCTACATGGCATACGAGTCCAAAATGTCTATATAAAGAGAGCTAACTACATGGCAGACGAGTCCAAAATGTCTATATACAGAGCAATGGCTACATGCCAGTCTAGAGCAAGGTTTCATGCACGGAGTTCTAGCTAAAAGGCAGATGAGTCCAACTTCTCTATATACAGAGATTTAGCTACATGGCAGAGTAGTGCAATATTTCCATATAGAGAATTCTAGCTACATGGCAGATGAGTCCAACTTGTCCATATAATGAGAGCTAGCTACATGGCATATTAGTCCATATACAGGGTAATAGCTACATGGCAAATGAGTCCAACATGTCCATATACAGAGAGCTAGCTACATGGCAGACAAGTCCAATATTTTCATCTACAGAGAGCTACCTACTTGGCAGATCAGTCCAACAGATCCATGTACAGAGAGCTAGCTACATGTCAGATGAGTCCAAAATGCCCATATACAGAGAGCTACATACATGCCAGGGTAGCGCAACATTTCCATATACAGAGTTCTAGCTATCAGTCATATTAGTCCACCTTGTTCATATACAAAGAGCTAACAATGTGGAAGGGTAGTGCAACATTTCCATATACAGAGTTCAAGCTACACAGAAGATGAGTCCAAAGTGTTCATATAGTGAGAGCTAGATACATGGCAGAGTAGTCCATATACAGGGTATTAGCTACACGGCAGATGTGTTCAATGTGTGCATATAGTGAAAGCTAGATACATGGCAGATCAGTCCAAAATATCCATGAACAAAAAGCTAGCTACATGGCATATTAGTCCATAGACAGGGTACTAGCTACATGTCAGACGAGTCCAAAATGTCCATATACAGAAAGCTAGAAGCATAGCAGGGTAGTGCATCATTATCATATAGAGAGTTCTAGCTACATGGCAGATGAGTCCAATTTATCTATATACAGTGAGCTAGCTAAAAGACAGAGTAGTGCAACATTTCCATATACATAGTTCTAACTACATGGCAAATGTGTCCAATGTGTCAATATACTGAAAGCTAGCGACATGGCAGAGTCGTCCAACATGTCCACATACAGAGTTCTAGCTACTTGGCAGATAAGTCCAATGTGTCCATGTACTGAGAGCTAGCTACATCTCAGAAAAGTCCAATATGTTCATATACAGAGAGCTACCTACATGGCAGATTAGTCCAACATATCCATGTACAGAGAGCTAGCTACATGGCAGATGAGTCCAAAATGTCCATATACAGAGTGCTAGCTACATGGCAGTGTTGTACATCATTTCCATATACATAATTCTAGCTAAAATGCAGATGAGTCCAACTTGTCTATTCACAGAGAGCTAGCTACATGGCAGACTAGTACAACATTTCCATATACAGAGTTCTAGCTACAATGCAAATGAGTCCAACTTGTTTATATACAGAGAGCTAGCTGCTTGGCAGGGTAGTGCAACATTTCCATATACGGAGATCTAACTACATGGCAAATGTGTCCAACATGTCCATATACTGAGAGCTAGTTACACGGTAGAGTATTCCAACATGTCTATATACAGGGCACTAGCTTCATGGCAGATGAGTCCAACATGTCCATATACTGAGAGCTAGCTACACGACAGAAAAATCCAATATGTTCATTTACAGAGAGCTAATTACATGGCAGATCAGTCCAACAGATCCATGTACAGAGAGCTAGTTACATGGCAGACGAGTCCAAAATGTCCATATACAGAGCGCTAGCTACATGGCAGGCTAGTACAACATTTCCATGGATAGGGTTCTAGCTACAAGGCAGATGAGTCCAACTTGTCTATATACAGAGAGCTAGCTACATGGCAGAGTAGTGCAACATTTCCATATAGAGAGTTCTAGCTATATGACAGATATGTCCAATGTATCCATATAATGAGAGCTAGCTACATGGCAGAGTAGTCCATATACAGGGTTCTAGCTACATGGCAGATGACTCCAAAATGTCCATATACAGAGAGCTAGCTACACGGCAGACAAGTCCAATATTTTCATCTACAGAGAGATACCTACATGGCAGATCAGTCCAACAGATCCATGTACAGAGAGCTAGCTACATGTCAGACGAGTCCAAAATGTCCATATACAGAGAGCTACCTACATGGCAGGGTAGCACAACATTTCCATATACAGAGTTCTAGCTATAAGGCATATTAGTACAACTTATTCATATACAGAGTGCTAACAACGTGGAAGGGTAGTGCAACATTTCCATATACAGAGTTCAAGCTACCTGGCAGATGAGTCAAAAGTGTTCATATACTGAGATCTAGCTACATGGCAGAGTAGTCCATATACAGGGTACTAGCTACATATCATGTGTTCAACTTGTTCATATACTTAGAGCTAGATACATGGCAGATCAGTCCAAAATATCCATGCGCAGAGAGCTAGCTACATGTCAGATGAGTCCAACATGTCCATCTACACAGAGCTAGAAACATAGCAGAGTAGTACATCATTTCATATAGAGAGTTCGAGCTACATGGCAGATGAGTCCAATTTATCTATATACAGAGAGCTAGCTACAAGACAGAGTAGTGCAATATTTCCATATACATAGTTCTAGCTATATGGCAGATGTGTGCATTGTGTCCATATACTTAGAGCTAGCTACATGGCAGAGTAGTCCAACATGTCCATATACAGAGTTCTAGCTACTTGGCAGATGTGTCCAACGTGTCCATATACTGAGAGACAGCTACATCTCAGAAAAGTCCAGTATGTTCATATAGAGTGAGCTACCTACTTGGCATATCAGTCCAATATATCCATGTACAGAGTGTGAGCTACATGGCAGACTAGTCCAAAATGTCCATATACAGAGATCTAGCTACATAGCAGTGTTGTGCATCATTTCCATATACAGAATTCTAGCTACAAGGCAGATGAGTCCAATTTGTCTATTCACAGAGAGCTAGCTACATGGCAGAGTAATGCAACATTCCCCTAAAGTGTTCTAGCTACAAGGCAAATGAGTCCAACTTGTCTATATACAGATAGGTAGAGACATGGCAGGTTAGTGCAACATTTCCATATACAGAGTTCTAGCTACAAGGCAGATGAGTCCAACGTGTCCATATATTGAGAGCTACCTAAATGACAGAACAGTCCAACAAATCCATGTACAAAGAGCTAGCTACATGGCAGACAAGTCCAAAGGTCCATAAACAGAGAGCTAGCTACATGGCAGATTAGTGTATCATTTACATATACACAGTTCTAGCTTCATGGCAGATGTGTCCAACGTGTACATATACTGAGAGCTAGCTACATGGCAGTCAAGTCCAATATGTTCATATACAGAGAGCTACATTCTTGGCAGATCAGTCCAACATATACATGTACAGAGAGCTAGCTACATGGCAGAGAAGTCCAAAATATCCATATATAGAGAGCTAGCTACATTGCAGGGTAGTGCAACATTGCCATATACATCGTTCTAGTTACAAGACAGATGAGTCCAACTTGTCTATATACAGAGAGCTAACTACATGGCAGGATAGTACAACATGTCCATATACAGAGGTCTAGCTACATGGCAGATGTGTCCAACATGTCCATACACTGAAAGCTAGCTACATCTCAGACAATTCCAATATGTTCATATACAGAGAAGTACCTACATGGCAGATCACTCCAACATATCTATGTATAGAGAGCTAGCTACATGGCAGAGTAGTGCAACGTTTCCATATACAGTGTTCTAGCTACAAGGCAGATGAGTCCAACTTGTCTGTATACAGAGAGCTAGCTACATGGCAGTGTAATGCAACTTTTACATATACAGAGTTCTATGGCACATGTCCAACATGTCCATATACTGAGAGCTAGTTACATGACAGGGTTATCCAACATGTCTATATACAGGGTACTAGCAACATGGCAGATGAGTCCAATATGTCCATGTACTGACACCTAGTGACATGGCAGAAACGTCCAATATGTTCAAATACAGAAAGCTACCTACTTGTCAGATCAATCGAAAATATCCATGAAAAGAGAGTTAGCTACATGTCAGACGAGTCCAAAATGTCCATATACAGAGATCTAGCTACATGGCAGAGAATTCATCGTTTTCATATACAAAGTTCAAGCTACATGAAAAATGAGTCCAAAGTGTTCATACACTGAGAGCTAGCTACATGACAGAGTAGTCCTACATATCCATGTGCAGAGAGTTACCCCTTTGGCAGATCAGTTTAACATAACCATGTACAGAGAGACAAGTTGGACTCATCTGCCTTGTAGCTAACACTCTATATATGGAAATTTTGCACTTCTCTGCCATGTAGCTTCCTCTCTTTATATGGAAATTTTGGACTCATATGCCATGTAGCTCACACCTGTACATTGATATGTTGGACTGATCTGCCAAGTAGGTATCTCTCTGTATGTGAACATATTGGACATGTCTGCCATGGAGATAACTCTAATTATATGCACACATTGGACATATGTGCCATGTAGCTAGAACTCTGTATATGGAAATGTTGCACTACCCTTCCATGTAGTTAGCTCTCTTTATATAGACAATTTGGACTCATCTGCCTTGTACCTAGAACTCTGTATATGGAAATATTGCACTACCCTGCCATGAAGCTAGCTCTCTGTATATGGACATTTTTGACTCATCTGCAATGTAGCTAGCTCTCTGTACATGCATATGTTGGACTAATCTGCCAAGTAGGTAGCTCTCTGTAAATGAACATATTGGACTTGTCTGACATGTAGCTAGCTCTCAGTATATGGACATGTTGGACTCATCTGCCATGTAGCTAGAACCCTGTATATGGACATGTTATACTACTCTATCATGTAGCTTGATATCAGTATATGCACACGTGGGACACATCTACGATGTAGCTAGAACTATGTATATGTAAATGATGAACTACTCTCTCTTGTAGCTAGCTCTCTGTATATGGACACGTTGGACGCATCTGCCATGTAGCTAGAACTCTGTATATGGAAATGTTGCACTACTCTGCCATGTTGCTAGATTTCTGTACATGGATATTTTGGACTCATCTGCCTTGTAGCAAGAACTCTGTATATGTAAATGTTGCACTACCCTGCCATATAGCTAGCTTTCTGTGTAAAAACATTTTGGACTCATATGCCATGTCGCTAGCTCCTGTACAAGAATATGTTGGACTGATCTGCTGAGTATGTAGCTCTCTGTATATGAACATACTGGGTTTGTCTGGCATGTACTTAGCTCTCTGTGCATGGATATTATGGACTGATCTGCCATGTAGCTAGCTCTCATTGTATGGGCAGGTTGGACACATCTGTCATGTAACTAGAACTCTGTATATGGAAATGTTGCACCAGGCTGCCATGTAGTTAGCTCTCTGTATATAGACAAGTTGGACTCATCTGCCTTGTAATTAGAACTCCGAATAAGGAAATGTTGCCCTGGCCTTCATGTAGCTAGCTTTATGTATATGGACGTTTTGGACTCATCTACCATGTACCTAGCTCTCTGTTCATGGATATGTTAGACTGATCTGCCAAGTAGGTAGCTCTCTTTATATGAACATATTTGAATTGTCTGCCATGTACCCAGCTCTC
>NW_006408814.1:3259951-3261185 GCF_000296735.1 Chrysochloris asiatica | reverse complement strand
GTCTGCCATGTACCCAGCTCTCGGTATATGGACATGTTGGACACATCTGCCATGTAGCTAGTACTCTGTATATGGAAATGTTGCACTACTCTGCCTTGCAGCTGGCTCTCTGTATATAGAAAAATTGGACTCATCTGCCTTGTAGCTAGAACTCTATATATGGAAATGTTGCGCTAACCTGCCATACAGCTAGCCCTCTGTATATGGACATTTTGGACTCATCTGCCATGTAGGTAGCTCTCAGTATATGGACATGTTGCACACATGTGTCAGGTAGACAGAACTCTGTATATGGACATATTGTACTTGTCTGCTATGTAACTAGCTCTGAGTATCTGGACACATTGCACACATCTGCCATGTAGCTGAAACTCTTTTTATAGAAATGTTGGACAACTCTGCCTTATAACTAGCTGTCAGTATATGAACACTTTGGACTCATCGCTATGTAGCTTGAACTCTGTATATGGAAATGATACACTACTCTGCCATATGCCTAGCTCTCTTTATATGGAATGTTTGGACCTACGTGACATGTCGCGAAGTCTCTGTGCATGGTATTTTGGACTGATCTGCAATGTAGCTAGCTCTCAGTATATAGACACATTAGGCACATCTGACATGTAGCTAGAACTCTGTATATGGAAATGTTGCACTAACCTGCCATGTTGTTAGTTCTATGCATATAGATAAGTTGAACTCATCTGTCTTGTAGTTAGAACTCTGTATATGGAAATGTTTTACTATCCTGCCATGTAGCTAGCTCTCTGTATATGGACATTTTGGACTCATCTCCCATGTAGCTAGCTCTCTGTACATAGATATGTGTGACTGATCTGCCAAGTAGGTAACTCTCTGTATATGAACATATTGGATTTGTCTGCCATGTAGCTAGCTCTAAGTATATGGACACGTGGGACACATCTGAAATGTAGCTAGAAATCTGTATATGGAAATGTTGCACTGCCCTGCTATATAGCTTGTTGTTTTTGTTGTTGTCAGGTGCCATCGAGTCGGAACCGACTCATAGTGACCCCATGCACAGCAGAACGAAACAATGCTCGATCATGGGCCAACCTCACCACCGCTGCCACCCCGAGTCCATCAATGATGCCACCTGGCCGATCCATCTTGTTGGGGGTCTTCCTCTTTTTCTCTGACCCTCCATCCTTCCCAGCATGACATCCTTCTCCATCGATTGTTTCCTCCGGACTACATGTCCAAAGTAGGAGAG
>NW_006408814.1:3243790-3257088 GCF_000296735.1 Chrysochloris asiatica | reverse complement strand
TTCTTCCTAGTCTGTCTTTGTTTTGTAGCTCATCTGAAACCCTTCCACCATGGGTGACCCTGCTGGTTATTTAAAACACCGGTGGCATAGCCCTCATAATCACAGCAACTCAAACCACCACAGCATGACAGACAGACGAGTGGTGGTTTGAGTTGCTCTGTATATGGACATATTTGAATTGTCTGCCATGTAGCTAGCTCTAGGTATATGGACACGTTGGACACATCTGACATGCAGCTAGAACTCTGTATATGGAAATGTTGCACTACCCTGCCATGTAGCTAGCTCTCTGTACATGGACATTTTGGACTCGTCAGCCATGTAGCTCACTCTCTGTACATGGATATGTTGGACTGATATTCCATGTAGGTAGCTCTCTGTATATGAACATATTTGACTTGTCTGCCATGTAGCTATCTCTAGGTATATGGACATGTTGGACACATCTGACATGCAGCTAGAACTCTGTATATGGAAATGTTGCACTACCCTGCCATGTAGCTAGCTCTCTGTATATCGACATTTTGGACTCGTCAGCCATGTAGCTCACTCTCTGTACATGGATATGTTGGACTGATATTCCATGTAGGTAAATCTCTGTATATGAACATATTTGACTTGTCTGCCACGTAGCTAGCTCTAGGTATATGGACACGTTGGACGTATCTGCCATGCAGCTAGAACTCTGTATATGGAAATGTTGGACTACTCTGCATTATAACAAGCTTTCAGCATATGAACACTTTAGACTCATCGCTATGTTGCTTGAACTCTGTATATGGAAATGATGCACTACTCTGACATGTAGCTAGCTCTCTGTATGTGTACATTTTAGACTTGAGTGACATGTCACGAGCAATCTGTGTATGGGTATTTTGAACTGATCTTCAATGTAGCTATCTCTCAGTAAATGCACGTTAGACACATCTGACATGTAGCTTGAACACAATATATGGAAATGATGCACTACTCTGTCTTGTAGCTAGCTCTCTCTATATGAACATACTGAACTTGTCTGTCATGTAGCTAGCTCTGAGGATATAGACACATTGGACACATTTGCTATGTAGCTAGAACTCTGTATATGGAAATGATGCACTACTCTGCCATGTAGCTAGCTCTCTGTGCATGGACATATTGGACTCATCTGACATGTAGCTAGCTCTCAGTATATGGACACGTTGGACACACCTGACATGTAGCTACAATCTGTATAGGAAATGTTGCACTACCCTGCCATGTAGCTAGCTCTCTGTATATGGACATTTTGGACTTGTCTGCCCTGTGGCAAGCTCTTTGTACATGGATATGTTGGAGAGATCTGCCAAGTAGGTAGCTCTCTGTATATGAACATATTGGACTTGTCTGCCATGTAGTGGGCTCTCAGTATATGGACACGTTGGAAACACCTGCCATGAAGCTAGAGCTCTGTATATGGAAATGTTGCGCTACACTGCCATGGACATTTTGGATTTGTCTGACATATACTTAGCTCTCTGTGCATGGATATTTTGGACTGATCTGCCATGAAGCTAGCTCTTATTGTATGGGTAGGTTGGACACATATGTCATGTAACTAGAACTCTGTATATGGAAATGTTGCACCAGCCTGCCATGTAGTTAGCCCTCTGTATATAGACAAGTTGAAGTCATCTGCCTTGTAATTAGAACTCTGAGTAAGGAAATGTTGCCCTGGCCTCCATGTAGCTAGCTCAATGTATATGGACGTTTGGGACTTGTCTGCTATGTAGCTAGTTCTCTGTACATGGATATGTTGGACTGATCTGCCAAATAGGTAGCTCACTGTATATGAATATATTGGACTTGTCTGCCATGTAGCTAGCTCTCCATATATGGACATGTTGGATTCATCTGCCATGTAGCTAGTACCCTGTATATGGACATGGTGTACTACTCTGCCATGTAGCTAGCTTTCAGTATATGGACAAGTTGGACACATCTGCCATGTAGCTATAACTATGTATATGGAAATGTTGCACTACTCTGCCTTGCAGCTAGCTCTCTGTATATAGAAAAGTTGGACTCATTTGCCTTGTAGCTAGAACTCTATATATGGAAATATTGCACTACCCTGCCATACAGCTAGCCCTCTGTAATGGACATTATGGACTCATCTGACATGTAGCTCGCTCTCAGTATATGAACACTTTGGACTCATCACTATGTAGCTTGAACTCTGCATATGGGAATGATGCACTACTCTGCCATGTGTTTAGCTCTCTGTATATGGACTATTTGGACTTACGTGACATGTCGTGAAGTCTCTGTGCATGGGTATTTTGGACTGATCTGCAATGTAGCTAGCTCTCAGTATATGGAAACGTTGGACACATCTGCCATATAGCTCGAATTCTGTTTATGGAAATGTTGCACTATGACATGCAGCTACCTCTCTGTATATGGACAGTTTTGAATTGTCTGCCAAGTGGCTAGCTCTCTGTACATGGATATGTTGGATAGATCTGCCAAGTAAGTAGCTCTCTGTATATGAACATATTGCACTTGCCTGACATGTAGGAAGCTCTCAGTATATGGACACGTTGGACACATCTACCATGAAGCTACAACACTGTATATGGAAATGTTACACTACGCTGTCATGTAGCTAACTCTCTGTATATGAACCTATTGGACTTTCCTGCCATGTAGCTAGCTCTCAGTGTATGGACATTTGGACTCATTAGCCAAGGAGCTAGTAGTCTTCTATATATACACATCTTTTACCTATTTGCCATGTAGTTAACTCTCAGTATATGGACATGTTGGACTCATCTGCCATGTGGCTAGTACCCTGTATATTGACATGTTGGACTACACTGCCATTTACCTAGCGCTCAGTATATGGACACATTGGACACATGTGCCCTGTAGCTAGAACTCTGTATATGGAAATGTTGCACAACCCTGCATGAAGCCAGCTCTCTGTATTTTAACATATTGGACTTGTATGCCATGTAGCTAGCTCTAAAGATATGGAAACGTTGGACACATCTGCCATATATCTAAAAATCTGTATATGGAAATGTTGCACTACTCTACAGTGTAGCTAGCACTCTGTATATAGACAAGTTGGATTCATCTGCCTTGCAGGTAGAACTCTGTATACGGAAATGTTGTACAAGCCTGATACATAGATAGCTCTCTGTATATGGACATTTTGGAATCGTCTGCCATGTATTTAGCTCTCTTAACATGGATATGTTGGGCTGATCTGCCAAGTGTAGCTCTCTTTATACGAACATATTGGACTTGTCTGCCTTGTAGCTAGCACTCAGTATATGGACACGATGGACACATTTGTCATGTAGCTGGAACACTGTATACGTAAATGTTGGACTACTCTGCTATGTAGCTAGCTCTCAGTATAAGAACACTTGGGACTCATCTGCCATGTAGCTAGAACTCTGTATATGGAAATGATGCACAACACTGCCATGTAATTAGCTCTCTGTATATAGACAACTTGGACTCATCTGCCTTGTAGCTAGAACTCTGTATATGGAAATATTGCACTACCTTACCATGTAGCTACCTCTCAATACATGGACACGTTGTAAACATCTGCCACGTAGCTAGAATTGTGTATATGGAAATGTTGCACTACCCTGTCATGTAGCTAGTTCTCTGTATATGAACATATTGGACTTGTCTGCCATGGAGGTAGATCTCAGTACATGAACACTTTGGACACACCTGTCATGTAGCTAGAATTCTGTATATGGAATTGTTGCACTACCCTGCCATGTAGTTAGCTCTCTGTATATAGACAAGTTGGACTCATCTGCCTTGTAGCTAGAACTCTATTAGGACATGTAGCTACCTCTCTGTATATTGACATTTTAGACTCATATGACATGTAGCTAGCTTCTGTACATGGCTATGTTGGACTGATCTGCCAAGTAGGTAACTCTTTGTATATGAACATATTGGAGCTAGAACTCTGTATATGGAAATGTTGTACAAACCTGCATGAAGCTAGCTCTCTGTATTTGAATGTATTGGACTTGTATACCAAGTAGCTAGCTCTAAGTATATGGACACGTTGCACACATTGGCCATGTAGCTAAAACTCTGTAAATGGAAACGTTGGACTACTCTGCATTATAACAAGCTTTCAGTATATGAACACTTTGGACTCATCGCTATGTAGCTTCAACTCTGTATATGGAAATGATGCACTACTCTGCCATGTAGTTAGCTCTCTGTATATGGACATTATGGACTTGTGTGACATGCCGCGAGCTCTCTGTGCATGGGTATTTTGGACTGATCTGCAAAGTAGCTAGGTCTCAGTATATGGACACGTTAGACACATCTGACATGTAGCTAGAACTCAGTATATGGAAATGATGCACTACTCGGCCATGTTGCTAGCTATCTGTGCATGGACATATTGGACTCATCTGACATGTAGCTAGCTCTCAGTATATGGACACGTTGGACACACCTGACATGTAGCTACAATCTGTATATGGAAATGTTGCACTACCCTGCCATGTAGCTAGCTCTCTGTATATGGACATTATGGACTTGTCTGCCGTGTAGCTAGCTCTCTGTACATGGATATGTTTGAGTGATCTGCCAAGTAGGTATCTCTCTGTATATGAACATATTGGACTTGTCTGCCATGTAGTGGGCTCGAAATATATGGATACGTTGAAACACCTGCCATGAAGCTAGAACTCTGTATATGGAAATGTTGCACTACACTGCCATGTAGCTAGCTCTCAGTATATGAACACTTTGGACTCATTGCCTGTAGCTTGTACTCTGTATATGGAAGAGATGCAATACTCTGCCATGTTGCTAGCTCTCTGATTATGGACATTTTGGACTTGTCTGACATGTACTTAGCTCTCTGTGCATGGATATTTTGGACTGATCTGCCATGTAGCTAGCTCTCATTGTATGAGCAGGTTGGACACCTCTGTCATGTAACTAGAACTCTGTATATGGAAATGTTGCACCAGCCTGCCATGTAGTTAGCTCTCTGTATATAAACAAGTTGGACTCATCTGCCTTGTAATTAGAACTCTGAATAAGGAAATGTTGCCCTGGCCTCCATGTAGCTAGCTCTATGTATATGAATGTTTCGGACTCGTCAGCCATGTAGCTAGCTCTCTGTACATGAATATGTTGGACTGCTCTGACAAGTAGGTATCTCTCTGTATATGAATATATTGGACTTGTCTGCCATGAAGCTAGCTCTCCATATATGGACATTTTGGACTCATCTGCCATGTAGCTAGTACCCTGTATATGGACATGTTGTACTACTCTGCCATGTAGCTAGCTTTCAGTATATGGACAAGTTGGACACATCTGCCATGTAGCTTTTACTATGTATATGGAAATGTTGCACTACTCTGCCTTGCAGCTAGCTCTCTGTATATAGAAAAATTGGACTCATCTGTCTTGTAGCTAGAACTCTATATATGGAAAAGTTGCACAACCCTGTCATGTAGCTACCTCTCTGTTTATGGACATTTTGGACTCGTCTGCCGTGTAGGTAGCTCTCTGTATATGGACATGTTGCACATATGTGCCATGTAGATAGAACTCTGTATATGGACATATTGGACTTGTCTGCCATGGAGCATTTAAAACATCTGCTATATAGCTAGAACTCTTTATATGGACATGTTGGACAACTCTGCTATGTGGCAAGCTCTCAGTACATGAACACATTCGACTCATCGCCATGTAGCTTGAACTCCATATATGGAAATATTGCACTACTCTGCCTTGCAGCTAGCTTCTTTTATATAGATAAATTGGACTCATCTGTCTTTTAGCTTGAACTCTGTATATGGATATGTTGCACTACCCTGTCATGTAGCTACCTCTCTGTTTATGGAAATTTAGGACTTGTCTGCTGTGTAGGTAGCTCTATGTACATGGATATGTTGGACTGATCTGCCAAGTAGGTATCTGTTTGTATATGAACATATTGGACTTGTATGCCATGTAGCAGGCTCTCAATATATGGCACATTGGAAACATCTGCCATGTAGCTAGAACATTGTATATGGAAATGTTGCACTACAATGCCATGTTGATAGCTCTCTGATTATGGACATGTTGGGCTCATCTGTCATATAATGAGTTCCCTATATAGGGATATGTTGGACTACTGTGCCATGTAGCCAGTTCTCAGTATATGGACATGTTTGACACATCTTGCCATGTAGCTATAGCTCTGTACATGGTAATGTTGCGCTACCCTTCTATGTAGCTAGCTCTCTGTATTTGAACATATTGGATTGTCTGCCATGTAGCTAGCTCTAAGGATATGGACACGTTGAACACATCTGCCATGTAGCTCGAACTGTGTGTATGGAAATGTTACACTACTCTTCTATGTAGCTAGCACTCTGTATATAGACAAGTTGGACTCATCTGGCTTTTAGCTAGAACTCTGTATATGGACATTTTGGATTCATCTGCCATGTAGCTAGCTCTCAGTATAAGGACATGTTGGACTCATCTGCCATGTAGCTATTACCATGTATACAGACCTGTTGTACTACTCTGCCATGTAGCTAGCTCTCAATATATGGATAAGTTGGACACATCTGCCATGTAGCTAGAACTTTGTATATGGAAATGTTGCACTACTCTGCCTTGCAGCTAGCTTCTTCTATATAGATAAATTGGACTCATCTGCCTTTTTGTTTGAACTCTGTATATGGAAATGTTGCTCTACCCTGCCATGTAGCTAGCACTCTGTATATGGACATTTTGGACTCATCTGCAATGTAGCTTGAACTCTGTATATGGAAATGATGCACTACTCTGACATGTAGCTACCTCTCTGTATATGGATATGTTGGACTGATCTGCCAAGTAGGTAGCTCTCTGTATATGAACATATTGGACTTTTCTGCCATGTAGCTAGCTCTCTGTATATGGACATGTTGGATACATCTGCCATGTAGCTAGAACTCTGTATATGGAAATGTTGCACTACTCTGCTATATAGCTAGCTCGCTGTATAGAGACAAGTTGGACTAATCTGCCTTGTAATTAGAACTCTGCTTATGGACATGTTGTACTACCCTGCCAGGTAGCTGGCTCCCTTTGTATGGACATTTTGGACACATCTGCCATGTACCTAGAACTGTGTATATGGAAATGTTGCACTACCCTGCCAAGTAGCTACCTGACTTTATATGAACATATTGAAATTTTGTGGCATGTAGCTAGCTCTCAGTATATGGACATGTTGGACTCATCTGTCTTGTAGCTAGAACACTCTATATAGAAATGTTGCACTACCCTGGCATATAATTAGCTCACTGTATATAATCAAGTTGGACTCATCTGCCTTGTAGCTAGAATTCTCTATAGGAAAATGATTCACTACTCTGCCATGTAGCTAGCTCTTTGTACGTGGATATGTTGGACTGATCTGCCAAGTATGTAACTCTATATATATGAACATATTGGACTGGTCTGCCGTGTAGCTAGCTTTCAGTATATGGTCATGTTGGACTCATCTGCCATGTATCTAGTACCGTTTATATGGACATGTTAGACTACTCTGACATGTAGCTAGCTTTATGTATATAGACAAGTTGGACTCATCTGCCTTGTAGCAAGAACTCTGTATATGGAAATGCTTCACTACCCTGCCATGTAGCTAGCTTTCTGTATATGAACATATTGGACTTGCTGCCCTTTAGCTAGCTCTCAGTATATGGACATGTTGTACTAATCTGCCATGTAGCTAGTACCCTGTATATGGAAATGTTGGACTACTCTTTCATGTAGTTAGGTCTCAGTATATGGACAAGTTGGACTCATCTGACTTATAGCTAGAACTCTCTGTATGGAAATGTTGCACTATCTTGCCATGTAGCTGGCTCTCTGTATATAGTCAAGTTGGACTCATCTGCCTTGTATCTAGAACCCTGTATATTGAAATGTTGCACTACCCTGCCATGTAAATATCTCTCTGTATATAGTCAAGTTGGACTCATCTGCCTTGTAGCTTGAACTCTGTATACAGAAAGATTTCACAACTCTGCCATGTAGCTAGCTCTTTGTACATGGATATGTTGGACAGATCTGTCAAATATGTAACTCTCTGTATATGAACATATTGGTCTTGTCTGCCGTGTCCCTAGCTCTCAGTATATGGACATGTTGGACTTATCTACCATGTATCTAGTACCGTGTATACAGACATGTTTGACTACTCTGCCATGTAGCTAGCTCTCTGTAAATAGACAAGTTGGACTCATATGCCTTGTGGCTAGAACTCTGTATATGGAAATGTTGCACTACCCAGCCATGTAGATAGCTCTCTGTATATAGACACATTGAACATATCTGCCAAGTAGATAGAACTCTGTATATGTAAATGTTGCACTACTCTGCCATGAATCTAGCTCTCTGTATCTGAACATATTGTGATTGTCTGCAGTGTAGCTAGCTCTGAGTATATGGACATTTTGGCTTCGTCTGACATGTTGTTAGCTCTTTGTGCATGGATATTTAGGACTGATCTGCCATGTAAGTAGCTCTCAGTATATGGACACATTGGACACGTCCGCCACGTAGTAAGAACTCTGTATATGGAAATGTTGCACTCCTATGCCATGTAGATAGGTCTCTATATCTTAACTTATTGGATTTGTCTGCCTTATAACTAGCTCTCAGTATATGGACATGTTGGACTCATCTGCCATGTAGGTAGTTCTCAGTACATGGATATGTTAGACTGATCTGCCAAGTAGGTAGCTCTCTGTATATGAACATATAGGATTCAGTTACCATGTAGTTAACTCTTAGTATATGGACATATTGGACTCATCTGCCATGTAGCTAGCTGTCAGTACATGGATATGCTGGACTGATCTCACAATTAGTTAGCTCTCTGTATATGAACATATTGAACTTGTCTGCCATGTAGCTAGCTGTCAGTATATGTGCATATTGGACTCATCTGCCATGTAGCTAGTACCCTGTATATGGACATGTTGGACTACTCTGCCATGTAGCTAGCTTTCTGTAAATAGACAAGTTTGACTCAACAGTCTTGTAGATAGAACTCTGTATATTGAAATGTTGCTCTACCCTGCCATGTGGCTAGCTCACTGTATATAGACATTTTGGACTTGTCTGACATGTAGCTAGCTCTCTGTGCATGGATATGTTGGACTGATTTGCCAAGTATGTAGCTCTCTGTATATGAATATATTGGACATTCTGCAATATAGCTATCTCTCAGTATATGCACATGTTGGACTCATCTGCCAGGTAGCTAGTACCCTGTATATGGACATGTTGGACTACTCAAACATGTAGCTAGTTCTCAGTATATGGACACGTTTGACACATCAGCCACATAGCTATAACTCTGTATATGGACATGTTGGACTACTCTGCAATGTAGCTACCTCTCAGTATATGGATATGTTTGACATATCTGCCATGTAGCTAGAACTCTGTATATCGAAATGTTGCACTATCCTGCCATGTAGTTAGCTCTTTGTATATGGACATTTTGGACTCGTCTGATATGTAGGTAGCTCTCTGTACATGGATATGTTGGACTGATCTGCCAAGTAGGTAGCTCGCTGTATATGAACATATATGATTGTCTGCCATGTAGCTAGCTCTCAGTATATGGACATGTTGGACTCATTAGCCAGGTAGCTAGTACCCTGTATATGGAAATGTTGAACAACTCTGCCATGTAGCTATGTCTCAGTATATGGACAAGTTGGACTCATCTGTCTTGTAGCTAGAACTCTCTATATGGAAATATTGCACTACCCTGCCATGTAGCTAGTTCTCTGTAAATAATCAAGTTGGACTCATCTGCCTTGTAGTTAGAATTCTGTATATGAATATTTTGCACTACCCTGCCATGTAGCTAACTCTCTGTATATTAACATATTGGAATTGTCTGCAATGTAGCTAGCTCACAGTATATAGACATGGTGGACCCATCTGCCACTTAGTTAGTACGCTGTATAATGACTATGCCATGTAGCTAACTCTCAGTATATGGACGTGTTGGACTCTTCTGCCATGTAGCTAGTACCCTGTATATGAACATGTAGGACTACTCTGCCATGGAGTTAGGCTCTGTATATAGACAAGTTGGACTCATCTGCCTTGTAGCTAGAACTCTTTATATGGAAATGTTGCACTTCCCTGCCATGTAGCTAGCTTTCTGTACATAGATAAATTGGACTTATCTGCCTTGTAGCTAGAACTCTGTATAAGGAAATGTTGGACAACCTTTTCATGTAGATAGCTCTCTGTATAAGGACATTTTAGACTCATATGACATGTAGATAGTTCTCTTTGCATAGATATTTTGGACTGATCTGCCAAGCAGGTAGCTCTCCGTATATGAACATATCGTACTTGTCTGTCATGTAGCTAGCTCTCTCTATATGGACATGTTGGATTTATCTGTCATGTATCTAGTAACCTGTTTATGGACATGTTGGACTACCCTGCCATGTAGGAAGCTCTCAGTATATGGACACGTTGGACACATCTGCCATGTACCTAGAACTCTGTATATGGAAATGCTGTACTACCCTGCTTTGTAGCTAGCTCCCTCTATATGAACATATTGGACTTGTCTGCTATGTTTCTTCCTCTCAGTATATGGACATGTTGGACTCATCTGCCATGTAGCTAGAACTCTGTATATGGAAATGTTGCACTACCTTGCCATGTAGCGAGTTCTTTGTTTATGAACATTTTAGACTTGTCTGCCATGTAGCTAGTACCCTGTATATGGAAATGTTGCACTACCTTGCCATGTAGCGAGTTCTTTGTTTTTGAACATTTTAGACTTGTCTGCCTTGTAGCTAGTACCCTGTATATGGACATGTTAACTACTCTCCCATGTAGCGAGCTCTCTGTATATAGACAAGTTGGATTTATCTGCCATGTAGCTTGAACTCTGTATGTGGAAAAGGTGTCCTACTCTGCCATGTAGGTAGCTTTCAGTATATGGACAAGTTGGACTCATCTGCCTTGTATCTAGAACTCTGTATATGGAAATGTTGCACTACCCTTCCATGTAGCTAGCTCTCTATACATAGACAAGTTGGACACATCTGCCTTGTAGCTAGACTCTATATATGGAAATGTTGCACTACCCTGTCATGAAGTTAGTTCTCTGTATTTGGATACGTAGAACACATCTGCCATGTAGCTAGAGCTCTGTGTATGTATATATTGCACTATCCTGCCACGCAGCTAGTTCTCTGTATATGAATATATTGGACTTGTCTGCCATGTAGCTAGCTCTCGGTACATGGATAAGTTGGACTGATTTGTCAAGTAGATAGCTCTCTGTATATGAACATTTTGGACTCATCTGTCATGTAGCTAGTTCCCTGTATATGGACATGTTGGACTACTCTGCCATGTAGCTAGCTCTCAGTATATGGACTTTTGGGAATCGTCGGACATGTATCTATCTCTCTGTACATGGATATGTTGGACTGATCTGCCAAGTAGATAGCTCTCTGTATATGAACATATTTGACTTGTCTACCGTGTAGCTAGCTCTCAGTATATGGACATGTTAGACTCATCTGCCATGTAGTTAGTACCCCGTATATGGACATGTTGGACTACACTTCCATGTAGCTAGCTGTCAGTATATGAACACTTTGGACTTGTCTGGCAAGTAGCTTGAACTCTGCATTTGGAAATGATGCACGACACTGCCATGTAGCTAGCTCTCTGTATATGGACATTTTGGACTAATCTGCCATGTAGGTAGCTCTCAGTATATCAACACGTTGGACATATCTGCCACGTAGCTTTAATTCTGTATATGGAAATGTTGCACTACTCTGCAATGTACCTTTTGTTGTTGTTAAGTGCCGTCGAGTAGGTTTCAACCCATAGTGTCCCTGTACACGGTTTCCCAGGGTGTAAATCTTTACGGGAGTAGAAAGCCTATCTTTCTCCCGCAGAGCAGCTGGTAGTTGTGAACTGCTGGCCTTAAGGTTCGCAGCCCGATTCATAACCACTATGCTAGCAGAGCACCTAGCTCTATTTATACGGACAAGTTGTACTCATCAGCCATGTATCTAGATCCTGTATATGGACATGTTGGACTACTCTGCCATGTAGCTAGCTCTCAGTATATGCACACGTTGGAGACATCTGCCATGCAGCTAGAACTGTGTATATGGACATTTTGGCCTTGTCTGACATGTAGTTAGCTCTCTGTGCATGGATATTTAGGACTGATCTGCCATGTAAGTAGCGATCAATTTATAGACACGTTGGACACATCTGCCCTGTAGCTAGAATTCTGTTTATGGAAATGATGCGCTAGTCTGCCATTTATCTAGTTCTCTGCATATAGACAATTTGGACTCATCTGCCATGTAGCTTGAACTTTGTATATGGAAATGAAGCTCTACTCTGCCATTTAGCTAGCTCTCTGTATATGGACGTTTTGGTCTCGTCTGACATGTAGCTAGCTCTCAGTATATGAACAAATTGGACTCATCTGCCTTGTAGCTAGAACTCTGTATATGGAAATGTTGCACTACCCTGCCATGTAGCTACCTCTCTGTATATAGACAAGTTGAACTCTTCTGCATTGTAGCTAGAACACTGTATATGGAAATGTTGCACAACCTTGCCATGTAGCTAGCTCTCTGTATAGAGACACTTTGGACTCATCTGCCATGTAGGTAGCCCTCAGTTCATGGATATGATGCACTGATCTGCCAAACAGGTAGCTCTCTGAATATGAACATATTGTACTCATCTGCCATGTAACTAAATCTCAGTATATAGACATGTTCTACTCATCTGCCATGTAGGTAGCTCTCAGGACATGGATATGTTGGACTGATCTGCCAAGTTGGTAGCTCTCTTTATATGAACATACTGGATTTGTCTGTCTTGTACGTAAATCTCAGTATATGGACATGTTGCAGTACTATGCCATGTAGCTAGCTCTCAGTATATAGACAAATTGGACTCATCTGCCTTTTAGCTAGAACTCGGTATATGGAAATGTTTCACTACACTGCCATGTAGCTAGTTCTCTGTATATGGACATTTTGGACTCGTCTGACATATAGCTAGTTCTCTGTGTGTGGATATTTTGGGCAGCTCTGCCATGTAGCTACCTCTCTGTACATAGACAAGTTGAACTCTTCTGTCTTGTAGCTAGAACTCTTTGTATGGAAATGTTGCTCTGCCCTGCCATGTAGTTAGCTCTCTGTATCTGGACATTTTGTACTTGTCTGATATGTAGCTAGCTCTCAGTA
>NW_006408814.1:3236697-3243690 GCF_000296735.1 Chrysochloris asiatica | reverse complement strand
AGTACAGGGACATGTTGGACTCATCTGCCATGTTGCTAATACCCTGTATATGGACATGTTGGACTACTCTGCCATGTAGCTACCTCCCAGTATATGAACATTTGGGCTTATGTAGCTAGAACTCTGTATATAGAAATATTGCACTACTCTGCTATGTAGCCAGATCACTGTATATGGACATTTTGGACTCGTCTGCCATGTAGCTAACTCTCTGTGCATGGATATGTTGGACTGATCTGCCATGTAGGTAGCTCTCTTTATATGAACATGTTGGACGTCTCTGCATTGTAGCTAGCTCTCTGTATTAGGACATGTAGGACTCATCAGCCATGCTGCCAGCTCTCTGGGTATGAGCATATTTGATTCATCTGCCTTGTAGCTACTCCTCCATATATACACATTTTGGACTCATCTGCCATGCAGCTGACTCTCAGTATATGGAAATATTGGCGTACTCTGCCATGTAAGTAGCTCTCTGTATATGACCATATTGGATATATCTGCCATGTAGCTAGCTCTCTGTATATGGACATGTTGGACTCATCAGGCATGTAGCCAGCTCTCTCTTTGTAAACAAGTTGGACTCACCTGCCTTGAAGCTAGTCCTCTATTTATACACATGTTGGACTCATCTACCATTTAGATAACTCTCAGTATGTGGACATGTTGGACTCATGTCCCATGTATCTAGTACTCTGTATATGGACATGTTGGACAACTCTGCCATGTAGCTAGCTTTCAGTATTTGGACACGTTGGACTGATCTGTCATGTAGCTATAACTCTGTATATGGAAATGTTGCACTACTCTGCCATGTAGCTAGCTCTCTGTGCATGGATATGTAGGACTGCTGTGCCATGTAGGTAGCTCTTTGTAGACGAACATATTGGACTTGTCTGCCTGTAGCTAGCTATCTGTATATGGAAATGTTTGAGTCATCAGCCATGTTGCCAGCTCTCTCTGTATGAATATGTTGGACTCTTCTGACTTATGGATACTCTTCTATGGATAGACATGTTGGACGCATCCGTCATGTAGTTAGTACCCTGTATATGGACATGTTGAATTACTCTGTCATGTAGCTAGCTCTCGTATATAGACAAGTTGGACTCCTCTACCTTGTCGCTAGGAATAGGTATATGGAAATTTTGCACTACCCTGTCATGTAGCTGGCTGTCTGCATATATACAAGTTGGACTTATTTGTCTTGTAGCTAGAACTCTGTATATGGAAATGTTGCACTACCCTACCATGTAGCTAGCTCTTTATATGTGGACATTTTGGACTCGTCTGCCATGTAGCTAGCTCTCTGTACATAGATATGTTGCAATGATCTGCCAAGTATGTAGCTCTCTGTATATGAACATTTTGGGCTTGCCTCCATGTAGTTAGCTCTCAGTTTATCGACATTTTGGACTCATCTGACATGTAGCTAGCTCTAATATATGGACATGTTGTACCACTCTGCCATGTAGCTAGCTCTATGCATATGAATATATTGGAATTTTTTCCCATGTAGCTAGCTCTCTGTATATGAACATATTGGGCTTGTTTTCCATGTAGCTAGCTCTAAGTATATGGACACTTTGGGCACATCTGTAATGTATCTAGAAATCTGTATATGGAAATGTTGCTCTACTCTGCCATGTAGCTAACTCTCTGTCCACAGACAAGTTGGATTCATCTGCCTTATAGCTACAACTCTGTATATGGAAATGTTGCAATACCTTGCCATTTAGCTAGCTCTCTGTATATGGACAATTCGGACTTGTCTGCAATGTAGCTATCTCTCTATACATGGATATGTTGGAGTGTTCTGTCTAGTAGGTAGCTCTGTGTACATGGACATTTTGTACTACTCTGCCATGTAGCTAGTTCTCAGTATATGGACACGTTGGACACATTTGCTATGTAGCTAGAACTCTGTACATGGATATTTGCACTACTCTGAAATATAGCTAGCTCTCTCTATATGAACAAATTGGATTTGTCTGCCATATAGCTAGCTCTCAGTATATGGACATGTTGGACACAAATGCCATGTAGCTAGTTCCCCGCATATGGGTATGTTGCACTACTCTGCCATGCAGCTAGATCTCAATTTATGAACACTTTGAACTAATCTGCCATGTAGCATGATCTCTGTATATGGAAATGTTGCACTACTCTACCATGTAGCTAGCTCTCTGTACATTGATATGTTGGACTGATCTGCCATGTAGCTAGCTCTCCATAATCGAACATATTGGAGTTGTCTGACATGTAGCTAGCTCTCAATATATGGACATGTTGGACTCATCTGTCATGTAGATAGTACCCTGTATATGGACATGTTGGACTGATCTGCCATGTGGCTAGTTCTCAATATATGGACATGTTGGACCTATCTGCCTTGTAGATGTTAACCTGTATATGGACATGTTGTACTACTCTGCCATGTAGGTATCTCTCAGTATATGGACATGTTGGACTCATGTGCCATGTAGCTAGTTCTCAGTATATGGACAAGTTGGATTCAACTTCCTCGTGGCTAGAACTCTGTATATGAAACTGTTGCACTACCCTGCCATGTAGCTAGCTCTATGTACATGGTCACTTTGGACTCGTCTTCCATGTAGCTAGCTCTCTGTACACGGATATGTTGGACTGATATGCCAAGTAGGTAGCTCTCTGTATATTAATATAATGGATTTGTTTGCCAAGTAGCTAGCTCTCAGTATATGGACGCATTGAACACATCTGCCATGTAGCTAGAACTCTGTATATGGAAATGCTGCAATTCTCTGCCATCTAGCTAGCTCTCGGTATCTAGACAAGTTGGAGTAATCTGCCTAGTAGCTAGATCTCTGTATATGGCAATGTTGCACTACTCTGCCATGTAGCTAGCTCTGTGTATATGGACATTTTGGACTCCTCTGCCGTGTAGCTAGCTGTCTGTACATTTATATGTTGTTCTTATTTGCAATGTAGGTAGCTCCCTGTTTATGAACATGTTGGACTTGTCTGCCATTTAGCTAGCTTTCTTTGCATGGGTATTTTGGACTAATCTGCCATGTAGGTACCTCTAAGTATATGGACACGTTGGATACATGTGCTATGTAGCTAGTATTATTTATATGGACATGTTGGACTATTCTGCCATGTGGCTACCTCTCACTATATGAACACATTGGACTCATCTGTCATGTAGCTTGAACTCTGTATATGGAAATGATGCACTACTCTGCCAGGCTGCGAGCTCTCTGTATATGGATATTTTGGACTCGTCTTCATTTAGTTAGCTCTCTGTACATGGATATGTTGGACTGATCTTCCAAGTAGGTAGCTGTCTGTATATGAATATATCGTACTTGTCTGCTTTGTAGCAAGCTCTCAGTATATAGACACGTTGGACACATTTGCCATGTAGCTAGAACTCCGTATATGGAAATGTTGTACTACACTGCCAGGTAGTTGTCCCTCTGTATATAGACAAGTTGGACTAATCGCCTTGTAGCTAGAACTCTGTATATGGAAATGTTGTACTACCCTGCTATGTAGCTAGGTCTCTGTATATCGAGATTTTGGAGTCATCTGCCATGTACCTAGCTCTCTGTACATGGATATAGTGAACTTATCTGCCATGTAGCTAGCTCTCTGTATAAGGAAATGTTGTACTACTCTGCCATGTAGCTAGTTCTGTGTATATGAACATATTGAACTTATTTGACATGTAGCTAACTCTCAGTGTATGGACATGTTGGACTCCTCTGTCACGTACCTAGTACCCTGTATACGGACACGTTGGACTCCTCTGTCATGTAGCTAGTACCCTGTATATGGACATGTTGGACTACTCTGCCATGTATCTAGCTCTCAGTATATGGACACATTCGACACATCTGTCATGTAGCTAGAACTCTGTATAGGTAAAATTTGCACTACCATGCCATGTAGCTAGCTCTCAGTATAAGGACTTGTTGGATAAATCTGCCTTGTAGATAGTATGCTGTATATGGACATGTTGAAATAATCAGCAAAGAAGCTAGCTCTGTATATATGAACATATTGGACTTATTTGACATGTAGCTAGTTCTCAGTATATGCACTTGTTGAACTAATCTGTCATGTAGCTAATACCCTGTATATAGACATGTTGGACTACTCTGCCATGTACCTAGCTCTCAGTATATGGACACGTTTGACACATCTGCCATGCAGCTAGAACTCTGTATATGGAAATATTGCACTACTCTGCCATGTAGCTAGTTTTCTGTATATACACTAGTTGTGTTCATCTGCCTTGGAGCTAGAACAGTGTATATGGAAATGATACACTACCCTACCATGTAGCTAACTCTCTGTACATGAACATTTTGAACTCATCTGCCATGTAGCTCGCCCTCTTTATATGGATCTGTTAGACTGTCCTGTCAAGTAGGCAGCTCTCTGTATATTAACATATTGGACTTGTCTGTCATGTAGCTAGCTCTAAGTATTTGGACACGTTGGACACATCTGCCATATAGCTAGTACTCCTTATATGGTCATGTTCGAGCAATCTGCCATGTAGTTAGCTCTCAGTATATGAACACTTTGGACTCATCTGCCATGTAGCTTGAACTCTGTATATGGAAATGATACACTACTCTGCCATGTAGCTAGTTCTCTGTATATGGACATTTTGGACTCGTCTGCCATGTAGCTCGCTCTCTGTACATGGATCTGTTGGACTGTCCTGTCAAGTAGGCAGCTCTCTATATATGAACTTATTGGACTTGTCTGCCATGTAGCTATCTCTAAGTAGAGGGACACGTTTGACACATCTGCCATGTAGCCAGTACACCTTAAATGGTCATGTTCGACCAATCTGCCATGAAGCTAGCTCTGAGTATATGAACACATTGGACTCATGTGCCATGTAACTTGAACTCTGTATTTGGAAATGATGCACTACTCTGCCATGTAGGCAGCTCTAAGTATATGGACATTTTTGACTCGTCTGATATGTAACTAGCTCTCTGTACATGGTTATGTTGGACTGATCTACCATGTAGCTAGCTCCCAGTATATGGACATGTTCGACATATCTGCCTTGTAGCTCGAACTCTGTATATGGAAATGTTGCCCTACTCTGCTATGTACCTAGCTCTCTGTATATAGATAAGTTGGTCTCATCTGCCTTATAGCTAGAACTCTGAATATGGATATGTTACACTACCCTGCCATGTAGCAAGCTCTCTGTGTATTGATATTTTTGACTTGTCTGTCATGTAGCTAGCTCTCTGTACGTGGATATGTTTGACGGATATGCCATGTAGCTAGGACTCTGTACATGGTAATGTTGTATTTCCCTTCCATATTTCTAGCTCTCTGTATATGAACATATTGGATTTGTCTGCCATGTAGCTAGCTCTCAGTATATGGACATGTTGGACTCATCTGCCATGAAGTTAGTCCCCTGTTTGTGGACATGTTGCACTACACTGCCATGTAGCTAGCTCTCTATATATGAACAATTTGAACTCATCTGCCCTGTAGCATGAACTCTGTATATGGAAATGATGCACTACTCTGCCATTTGGCTAGCTCTCTGTACATGGATATGTTGGACTCATATGCCATGTAGCTAGCTCTCTGTAAAAGAACATATTGGACGTTTCTGACATGTAGCTTACTCTCTGTATATGGACATGTTGAATTACTCTGTCATGTAGTTAACTCTCTGTATATGGATATTGGACTCATCTGACATGTAGCTAACTCTCAGTATATGGACAAGTTGGAGTCATCTGTCATGCAGCTAGTATCCTGTGTATGGACATGTTGGACTGATCTGCCATGTGGCTAGTTCTCAGAATATGGACATGTTGAACTTTTCTGTCATGTAGCTAGTAACCTCTATAAGGACATGTTGGACTATTCTGCAATGTAGCTAGCTCTCAGTATATGGACATGTTGGACTCATCTGCCATGTATCTACTCCCCTGTATATGGACATGTTGATGTACTCTGTCATGTAGCTAGCTCTCTGTGTATGAACATATTAGACTTGTCTGCCATGAAGCTAGCTCTCAGTATATGGACATGTAGGACTCATTTGCCATGTAGCTAGAGCTCTGTATATGGAAATGTTGCACTACTCTAATGTAGCCAGCTCTCTGTATATATACAAATTGGACTCATCTGCCTCGTAGGTAGAACTCTGTATATTGAAATGTTGCACTACACTGCCATGTAGCAAGCTCTCTTTATAAAGACATGTTGGACACATCGGCCTTGTAAGCTAGTCCTCTAAATATACACATGTTGGAACTTATCTGACATATAGGTAACTCTCTGTATATGGACATTTTGGACTAGTCTGCTATGTTGCCAGGTCTCTGTACATGGATATGTTGGACTAATCTGCCAAGTAGGTAGTTCTCTGTATATGAACATTTTGGACTTGTCTGCCATGTAGCTAGTTCTCTGTATATGGACATTATGGATTCGTCTGACATGTACCTAGCACTCTATGCATGGATATTTTGGACTGATTTGCCATGTAAGTAGCTCTCAGTATATGGGCACGTTGGACACATCTGCCTTGTAGCTAGAACACTGTTTGTGGAAATGTTGCAATACTCTGCCATGTAGCTAGCTCTCTGTATTAGGCAAGATGGACTCATCTGCCTTGTAGCTAGAACTCCGTATATGGAAATGTTGTACTACACTGTCATGTAGCTAGCTCTCAGTATATGGACATTTTGGATTCTTCTGCCATGTAGCTAGGTCTCTGTACATGGATATGTTGGTCGGATCTGCCAAGTAGTTAGCTCTCTGGATATAAGCATATTGGAATTATCTGCCATGTAGCTAGCTTTCCATATATGGACATGTGGGACTGATTAGCCAGGTAGCTACTACTCTTTATATGGTCATATTGGACTACTGTGGTTACGAATCGGGCTGCGAACCTTAAGGTCAGCGGTTCGAAACTACCAGCCGCTCCGCGGGAGAAAGATGAGGCTT
>NW_006408814.1:3233485-3235450 GCF_000296735.1 Chrysochloris asiatica | reverse complement strand
GCTCCCTAGCTCTCAATATATGGACATGTTGAAATAATCTGCCTCGTAGCTAGAACTCTGTATATGGAAATGTTGCACTAACCTGCCATGTAGCTAGCTCTCTTTATATTGACATTTTGGATTCATCTGCCATGTAGCTAGCTCTCTGTACGTGGATATGTTGGACAGATCTGCAAAGTAGGTAGTTCTCTGTATATTAACATATTGGATTCGACTGACATGTAGTTAGTACCTTGTATATGGAAATGTTGCACTAGACTGCCATGTAGCCAGCTCTCTGGATATGAACTTATTGGACTTGTCTGTCATGTAGCTAGCTCTAAGAATATGGACATGTTGGACACATCTGCCACGTAGCTAGAACTCTGTACATGGAAATGTTGCACTACTCTGCCATGTAGTTAGCTCTCTGTCCATAGACAAGTTGGATTGATCTGCCTTGTAGCTAGCTCTCTATACATGGATATGTTGAACTGATCTGTCTAGTATGTAGCTCTGTGTATATTAACATATTGGACTTGTCTACCATGGGGCTAACTCTCAGTGTATGAACACATTGGACACATCTGCTATGTAGCTAGATCTCTGAATATGGACATGTTGGACTACTTGGCGATGTAGCTAGCTCTCTGTATAAGAATATATTAGACTTTTCTGTCATGTATGTAGCTCTCAGTATATGGACACGTTGGACATATCTGCTATGTAGCTAGAACTCTGTATATGGAAATGATTCCCTAGCCTGCCATGTAGCTAGCTCTCTGTATATGAACATACTGGACTTGTTTGCCATGTAGCTAGCTCTAAGGATATGGACACTTTGGGCACATCTGCAATATCTAAAACTCTCTATACGGTAATGTTGCTCTACCTAGCCATGTAGCTAGCTCTCTGTCCATAGACAATTTAGACTTATCTGCCTTGTAGCTACAACTCTTTATATGGAAATGTTGCAATACCTTGCCATTTAGCTAGCTCTCTGTATATGGACATTTTGGACTTGTCTGCAATGTAGATATCTCTCTATACATGGATATGTTGGAGTGATCTGTCTAGTAGGTAGCTCTGTGTATATGAGCATATTGGACTTGTCTGCCATGTAGCTAACTCTGAGTATTTGAACACGTTGGACACATCAGCCATGTAGCTAGAACTCTTGATATGTAAATGTTGCACTACTCTGCCATGTAGCTAGTTTTCTGTATATGGACACTTTGGACTTGTCTGACATGTAGCTAGCTCTCTGTGCATGGATATTTTGGACTGATCTCCCATGTAGTTAGCTCTGAGTATATGAACATGTTGAACACATCTGCCATGTATCTAGAACTCTGTATATGGAAATGTTATATTACGCTGCCTTGTAGTTACTCTCTGTAGATAGACAAATTGGAATCATCTTCCTTGTAGCTTGAACTCTGTATATGGAAATGTTGCACTACGCTGCCATGTAGCTGACCCTCTGGATGTGCCCTCACTATAAGGAGTTGTTGGACTACTCTGCCATGAAGCCAGCTCTCAGTGTATGAACACGGTGGACTCATCTGCCATGTAGCTTGTAACCTATATACAGACATGTTGGTCTATTCTGTCATATAGCTACCTCTCAGTATGTGGACAAGTTGGACTCATCTGCCTTGTAGCTAGAACTCTGTATATGGACATGTTGGAAAACTCTGCCATGAAGCTAGTCTCAGTATATGAACACGGTGGACTCATCTGCCATGTAGCTTGAACTCTGTATATGGAAATGATGCACTATTCTGCCATGTAGTTATCTCTCTGTATATGGACATTTTTGGACTCGTCTTACATGTAGCTAACTCTCTGTGCATGGATATTGTGTACTGATCTGCCATATAGCTAGCTCTCAGTATATGGATATGTTGGACTGATCTGCAAAGTAGGTTGTTGTTATGTTGTTATGTGCCATCGAGTCGGTTCCGACCCATAGCGACCCTGTAT
>NW_006408814.1:3224035-3233385 GCF_000296735.1 Chrysochloris asiatica | reverse complement strand
AGGGTTTCCGAGGGTGTAAATCTTTACGGGAGTAGAAAGCCTCATCTTTCTCCCGCGGAGCACCTGGTAGTTTCGAACCGCTGACCTTAAGGTTCGCAGCCCGTACGTAGCTCACTGTATATGAACATATTGGACTTGTCTTCCATGTAGCTAGCTCTCAGCATATGTATACGTTGGACACATCTGCCATATAGCTAGAACTCTGTATATGGAAATGTTGCACTACACTGGCATATAGTTAGGTTTCGGTGTATAGACAAGTTGGACTCATCTGCCTTGTAGCTATAACTCTGTATATGGAAATGTTGCACTATCCTGCCATGTAGGTAGCTCTCTGTATATGAACATATTGTACTTGTCTGCCATGTAACTAGCTCTCAGTATGTGGACATGTTGGACTCATCTGCCATGTAGCTTGTAACCTATATACGGACATGTTGGTCTATTCTGCCATATAGCTAACTCTCAGTATATGGACAAGTTGGACTCATCTGTCTTGTAGCTAGAACTCTGTATATGGACATGTTGGAAAACTCTACCATGAAGCTAGTCTCAGTGTATGAACACGGTGGACTCATCTGCCATGTAGCTTGAACTCTGTATATGGAAATGATGCACTATTCTGCCATGTAGTTAGCTCTCTATATATGGACATTTTGGACTCGTCTGGCATGTAGCTAACTCTCTGTGCATGGGTATTTTGGACTGATTTGCCATGTAGCTAACTCTCTTAATATGGATATGTTGGACTTCTGCCAAGTACGTAGCTCTCTGTATATGAACATATTGGACTTGTCTGCCAACATGGATACGTTGGACACATCAGCCATGTACCTAGAACTCTGTATATGGAAATGTTGCACTACAGTAGCATATAGTTAGGTCTCTGTATGTAGACAAGTTGGACTCCTCTGCCTTGTAGCTAGACCTCTCTATATGGAAATGTTGCACTAGCCTGCCATGTAGCTAGCTCTCTGTATATGGACATTTTGGACTTGTCTGCCATATAGCTAGCTCTCTGTACATTGGACTGATGTGTCAAGTAGGTAGCTCTCTGTATATGAACATATTGGACTTGTCTGCCATGTAGCTAGCTCTCAGTATATAGATAAGTTGGACTCACCTGCCTTGTAGCTAGAACTTTATATATGATTATGATGCACTACCCTACCATGTAGCTAGCTCTCTTTTCAAATCCACTTATTGGACAAGTCTGACTTGTAGCTAGCTCTCAGTATTTGGATATGTTGGTCTTCTACGCCAGTGAGCTAGTCATCTCTATATAAACATGTTGGACTCATTTGCTATATAGTTATCTCTCAGTATATGGACATGTTGGACTCATCTATCATGTAGCTAGAACACTTTATAAGGACATGTTGGACTACTCTGCCATGTAGCTAGCTTTCAGTATATGGACATGTTGGACACATCTGCCATGTAGCTAGAACCCTGTATATGGAAATGTTGCACTACCCTGCCATGTAGCTATCTCTCTGTATATGAACATATTGGACTTGTCTGCCATGTAGCTATCTCTAAGGATATGGACACATTGGACACATCTGCCCTATAGCTAGTATTCTGTATATGGAAATGTTGCACTACTCTGCCATGTAGCTAGCTCACTGTCTATAGACAAGTTGGACTCCTCTGTCTAGTAGCTACAACTCTGTATATGAAAATGTTGCACTACCCTGCCATGTAGCTAGCTCTCTGTATATGGACATTTTGGATTCGTCTGCAATGTAGTGAGCTCTCTATACATTGATATGTTGGACTGATCTATCTAGTAGGTAGGTCTGTGTATATGAACATATTGTACTTGATTGCCATGTAGTTAACTCTCACTATATGAACACGTTGGACACTTCTGCCATGTAGCTAGAACTCTGTATATGGAAATGTTGCACTACTTTACCATTTAGCTAGCTCTCTGTATATAGACAAGTTTGACCAATCTGCATTGGAGCTAGAACTCTGTATATGGAAATGTTGCACTACTTTACCATTTAGCTAGCTCTCTGTATATAGACAAGTTTGACCAATCTGCATTGGAGCTAGAACTCTGTATATGGAAATGTTGCACTATCCTGCCATGTAGCTAGCTCTCTTTACATGAATATGTTGGACTGATCTGCCAAGTAGGTAGCTCCCTCTATATGAACATATTGGACTTGTCTGCCATGTAGCTAGCTCTCAGTATATGGACACATTGGACACATCTGCCATGTAGCTAGAACTCTAGATATGGAAATGTTGAACTACCATGCCATGTACCTAGAGCTCTGTATATGAACATATTGGATTTGTCTGCTATGTAGGTAGCTCTCAGTATATGGACACGTTAGACATATCTACCATGTAGCTAGAACTCTGTATATGTAAACATTGCTCTACTCTGCCATGTTGCTAACTCTCAGTATATGGACACGTTGGACATATCTCCCATGTAGCTTAAACTCTGTATATGTAAATGTTGCACATCCCAGCATTGTAGCTAGCTCTCTGTATATGAACTTATTGGACTTGTCTGGAATGTAGCTAGCTCTCAGTATTTGGACATGTTGGACTCATTAGCCAGGGAGCTAATACTCTATATATACACATGTTGGACTCATTTGCCATATTGTTAACTCTCATTATATGGACATGTTGGACTCATCTGACATGTAGCTAATACCCTGTATAAGGACATTTTGGACTACCCTGCCATGTAGCTAACTCTCTGTATATGAACATATTGGAATTCTCTGCCATGTAGCTTGATCTAAGGATATGGACACGTTGGACACATCTGCCATGTAGCTACAACTCTCAATATGGAAATGTTGCACTACATTGCCTTGTAGCTAGCTCTCTGTATATGAATATGTTGGAATGATCTGCCAAGTAAGTAGCTCCCTGTATATGAACATATTGGACTGGTCTGCTATGTAGGTAGCTCTCAGTATATGGACACGTTGGACACATCTACCATGTAGCTGGAACTCTGTACATGTAAAGGTTGCACTACCCTGGCATGTAGCTAGTACTCTGTATGTGGACATTTTGGACTCGTCTGCCATGTAGCTAGCTCTCTGTACATGGATATGTTGGATTGATCTTCCAAGTAGGTAACTCTCTGTGTATGAACATATTTGACTTGTCTGCCAAGTAGCTAGCTCTAAGGATATGGACATGTTGGGCCCATCTGCGATATATCTAGAACTCTGTATATGGAAATGTTGCTATACCCAGACATGTAGCTAGCTCTCTGTCCATAGACAAGTTGGACTCATCTGCCTTGTAGCTACAACTCTGTATATGGAAATGATGCAATTCCTTGCCATTTTGATAGCTCTCTGTATATGGACATTGTGGACTTGTCTGTAATGTAGCTAGCTCTCTATACATGAATAGGTTGGACTGATCTGTCTAGTAGGTAGCTCTGTGTATAGGAACGTACTGGACTTGTCTGCCATGTAGCTAACTCTCAGTATATGGATATGTTGGAGACATCAGCCATATAGCTAGAACTCTGTATATGGACATGTTGGACTACTCTGCCTTGAAGCTAGCTCTCAGTATATGATCACGGTGGACTCATCTGCCATGTAGTTTGAACTCTGTATATGAAAATGATGCACTATTCTGCCATGTAGTTAGCTCTCTGTATATGGACAGTTTGGAATCATCTGGCATGTAGCTAATTCTCTGTGCATGGATATTTTGGACTGATCTGCCATATAGCTAGCTCTCAGCATATGGATACATTGGACACATCTGCCATGTAGCTATAACTCTGTATATGGAAATGATGCACTACACTGGCATATAGTTAGGTCTCTGTATATAGACAAGTTGGACTCATCTGCCTTGTAGCTAGAACTCTATATGGAAATACTGCCCTACCCTGCCATGTAGCTAGCTCTCTGTATACGAACATATTGTACTTGTCTGCCATGTAACTAGCTCTCAGTATATGGACATGTTGGACACATCTGCCATGTAGCTTGTACCCTATATACAGACATGTTGGTCTATTCCGCCATACAGCTAGCTCTCAGCATATGGATACGTTGGACACATCTGCCATGTAGCTAGAACTCTGTATATGGAAATGTTGCACTACACTGGCATATAGTTAGGTCTCTGTATATAGACAAGTTGGACTCATCTGCCTTGTAGCTAGAACTCTATATGGAAATATTGCCCTACCCTGCCATGTAGCTAGCTCTCTGTATATGAACATATTGTACTTGTCTGCCATGTAACTAGCTCTCAGTATATGGACATGTTGGACACATCTGCCATGTAGCTTGTACCCTATATACAGACATGTTGGTCTATTCCGCCATACAGCTAGCTCTCAGTATATGGACAAGTTGGACTCATCTGCCCTGTAGCTAGCTCTCTGTATATGGATATGTTGGACTGATGTGCCAAGTAGGTACCTCTCTGTATATGAACATTTTGGACTTGTCTGCCATGTAGCTAGCTCTCAGTATATAGACAAGTTGGACTCACCGGTCTTGCAGCTAGAACTCTGTATATGATTATGCTGTACTAACCTGCCATGTCGCTAGCTCTCTGTATATGAACTTATTGGACATGTCTGACATGTAGCTAGCTCTCAGTATTTGAACATGTTGGACTCCTAAGCCAGGGAGCTAGTCCTCTATATATACACATATTGGACTCATTTGCTATATAGTTAACTCTCAGTATGTGGACATGCTGGACTAATCTATCTTGTAGCTAGAACACTTTATAAGGACATGTTGGACTACTCTGCCATGTAGCCAGCTCTCAGTATATGGACATGCTGTATACATCTGCCATGTAGCTAGAACCCTGTATATGGAAATGTTGCACTACCCTGCCATGTAGCTATCTCTCTATATATGAACATATTGGACTTGTCTGCCATGTAGCTATCTCTAAGAATATGGACACGTTGGACACATCTGCCCCTTAGTTCGAATTTTGTATGTGTAAATGTTGCACTAATATGCCATGTAGCTAGCTATCTGTCTATAGACAAGTTGGACTCATCTGCCTAGTAGCTACAACTCTGTATATGGAAATGTTGCACTACTTTCCCATGTAGCCAGCTCTCTGTATATTGACAAGTTGGACCCGTCTACCTTGGAGCTAGAACTCTCTGTAAAGATTGTTGCACTATCCTGCCATGTAGCTAGCTCTCTGTACATGGATATGTTGGACCTTTTGCCAAGTAGGTAGCTCTCTGTATCTGAACATGTTGAACTTGTCTGCCATGTAGCTAGCTCTCAGTATATGGACACATGGGACAAATCTACCATGTAGCTATAACTCTGAGTATGGAAATGTTGCTCTACCCTGCCAAGTAGCTAGCTCTGTGTATCTGAACATATTGGACTTTTCTGCCATGTAGGTAGCTCTCAGTATATGGACATGTTGGACATATCTACGATGTAGCTAGAACTCTGTATATGGACATTTTGGGTTCACCTGCCATGTAGCTAGCTCTCTGTACATAGATATGTTGAACCAATTTGCCAAGTAGGTAGCTCTCTGTATAGGAACATAATTGACTTGTCTGCCATGTAGCTAGCTCTCATTATATGTCCATATACGTTGGACACATCTGCCATGTAGCTAGAACATTTTATATGGAAATGTTGCACTATGCTGCCATGTAGCTACCTCTTCATATATAAACATATTGGACTTGTCTGCCATTTCTCTCGATCTCAATATATGGACAGGTTGGACTCATTCGCCATGGAGCTAGTCCTCTCTATATACACTTATTGGATTTTTTTCCATATAGTTATCTCTTAATATATGGACATATTGGGCTCATCTTCCATGCATTTAGTACCCTGTATAAAGACATGTTGGACTACTATGTCATGGAGGTAGCTCTCAGTATATGGACACATTGGACACATCTGCCATGTAGGTAGAACTTTGTATATGGAAATGTTTCACTACCATGCCATGTAGCTAACTCTCTGTATATGAACATATTAGACTTGTCTGCCATGTGGCTTGCTCTAAGGATATGGACACATTGGACACATCTGCCATGTAGCTACAACTCTGCGTATGGAAATGATTCACTGCTCTGCCATGTAGCTAGCTCTCTGTATATAGACAAGTTGGACTCCTCTGCCTTGCAACTAGAACTCTGTATATGGAAATGTTGCACTACCCTGCCATGTAGCTAGCTCTCTGTATATGAACATTTTGGACTTGTCTGCCATGTAGTTAGCTCTTGGTATATGGATATGTTGGACTGATCTGCCAAGTAGGTAGCGTAGTGGTTACAAATCAGGCTGTGAATCTTAATGCTAACAGTTCAAAACTACCAGCTGTTCCGTGGGAGAAAGATGAGGCGATCTGTTCCCTTAAAGATCTACATCCTCAGAAACCCTGTGCAAGGTTGCTATGGGTCGGAACTGACTCGATGGCACTTAACAAAAAACAAGCCAAGTAGGTAGCTCTCTATATACGAATATATTGGACTTGTCTGCCATGTAGCAAGCTCTCAGTATATGGACATGTAGGACACATCTGCCATGTAGATAGATCTCAGTATATGGACATGTTGGACTATTCTGCCATGTAGCTAGCTCTCCGTATATGCACACGTTGGACACATCCGCCATGTAGCAAAACTTTGTATATGGAAATGTTGCACTATTCTGCCATGGAGCTAGCTCTCTGTATATACTCAAGTTGGACTCATCAGCCTTGTAGCTAGAACTCAGTATATGGAAATGTTGCACTACACTGCCATGTAGCTAGCTTGCTGTATATGAACATATGGGACTTGTCTGCAATGTATCTAGCTCTAAGGATATGGACACGTTGGACACATCTGCCACGTAGTTAGAACTCTGTATATGGACATGTTGCACTACTCTGCCATGTAGCTTGCTCTCTGTTCATAGACAAGTTGTTATCATCTGCCTAGTAGCTACAACTCTGTATATGGAAATTTTGCACTACCCTGCCATATAGCTGGCTCTCTGTATATGGACAGTTTGGACTCATCTGCAATGTACCGAGATCGCTATACATGGATATGTTATACTGATCTGTCTAGTAGGTAGGTCTGTGTATATGAACATATTGGGTTTGTTTTCCATGTAGTGAACTCTCAGTATATGAACTCGTTGGACACATCTTCCATGTAGTTAGAACTCTGTGTATGGAAATGTTGCACTACTTTGCCATCTAGCTAGCTCTTTGTATATAGACAAGTTTGACCAATCTGCATTGGAGCTAGAACTCTGTATATGCAAATGTTGCACTATCCTGCCATGTAGCTAGCTCTCTGTACATGGACATGTTCGACTGATGTGCCAAGTAGTTAGCTCTCTGTATATGAACATATAGGAATTCTCTGCCATGTAGTTAACTCTCAGTATGTGGACATGTTGGACTCATTAGGCAGGGAGCTAGTCCTCTATATATACACATGTTGGACTCATTTGCCATATAGTTAACTCTCATTATATGGATATGTTGGACTCATCTGACATGTATCTAGGACCCTGTATAAGGACATGTTGGATTACTCTGCCATGTAGCTAGCTCTCAGTATACGGACATGTTGGACACATCTGCCATATAGCTAGAACACTGAGTCTGGTAATGGTGCACTACCCTGCCATGTAGCTAGCTCTCTGTATATGAACTCATTGGACTTGTCTGTCATGTAGGTAGCTCTAAGGTGATGAACACGTTGGACACATCTGCCATGTAGATAGAACTTTGTATATGGAAATGTTGACATACTCTGTCATGTAGTTAGCTCTCTGTCCATAGACAAGTTCGATTAATCTGCCTTGTAGCTAGCTCTCTATACATGGATATGTTGGACTGATCTGTCTAATAGATAGTTTTGTGTATATGAACATATTGGACTTGTCTGCCATGTAGCTAGGTGTCAGTATATGGACACGTTGGACACATCTCCTATGTAGCTAGAACTCTGTATATGGAAATGTTACACTACTTTGCCATGTAGCGAGCTTTCTTTATATAGACAAGTTGGACCCATCTGCCGTGGAGCTAGAACTCTGTATATGGATTGTTGCACTATCCTGCCATGTAGCCAGCTCTCTGTACATGGATATGTTGGACTGCTCTGACAAGTAGGTAGCTCTCTGTATATGAACATATTGGACTTGTCTGTCATGTAGCGAGTTCCAGTATATGGACACATTGAACACATCTTCCATGTAGCTAGAACTCTGGATATGGAAATGTTGCACAACCTTGCCATGTAGCTAGCTCTCTGTATATGAACATATTGGACTTGTCTGCTATGTAGGTAGCTCTCATTGTATGGATGGGCATGTTGGACACATCTACCAGGTAGCTAGAACCCTGTATATGGAAATGTTGCACTACTCTACCATGTAGCTAACTCTCTGTATATACACAAGTTAGAATCATCTGCCTTGTAGCTAGAACTCTGCATATGGAAATGTTGCACTACCCTGCCATATACCTAGCTCTCTGTATTTGGACATTTTGTAATCGTCTGCCATGTAGCTAGCTCTCTGTACATGGATATGTTAGACTCATATGTCAAGTAGGTAGCTCTCTGTATATGAACAAAATGGACTTGTCACCATGTAGCTAACTCTCAATATATGAACACGCTGAAAACATCTGCCATGTAGCTAGAACTCTGTACATGGAAATGTTGCAGTGCTGTGTCCTGTAGCTCTCATTCTGTATATAGACAAATTCGACTCATCTGCCATGGAACTAGAACTCTGTATATGGAAATGTTGCACTACCCTGCCATGTAGCTAGCTCTCTGCATATGGACATTTTGGACTCGTCTGCCATGTACCTATCTCGCGGTACATGGATATTTTGGATTGATTTGCCAAGCAGATAGCTCTCTGTTTATGAACATGTTGGACTACTCTGCCATGTAGCTAGCTCTCAGTATATCGATACGTTGGAACCATCTGCCATTTAGCTAGAACTCTGTATATGGAATTGTTGCACTACACTGCCATGTATCTAGCTCCCTGTATATAAACATATTGGACTTGTCTGCCATGTACCTACCTCTCTGTATATGGACATTTAGGACTCATTAGCCATCGAGCTAGTCCTCTATATACACATATGTTGGACTCATTTACCATGTAGTTAATTCTCAGTATATGTACATATTGGACTCATCTGACATGCAGCTCAAACTCTGTATGTGGAAATGTTACACTACTCTGCCTTGTAGCTAGCTCTCTGTACATGGATATGTTGAACTGATCTGCCAAGTAGGTAGCTCTCTGTATATGAACATATTGGACTTGTCTGACATGTAGCTAGCTCTCAGTATATGGACACGT
>NW_006408814.1:3221176-3223935 GCF_000296735.1 Chrysochloris asiatica | reverse complement strand
TCTCAGTATATGGACACGTTGGACACATCTGCCATATAGCTAGAACTCTGTATATATAAATGCTGCACTACCATGCCAGGTAGCCAGCTCTCTGTATATGGACATATTGGACTTGTCTGCATGTAGCTAGCTCTCAGTATATGGACATGTAGGAAACATATGCCATGTAGCTAGAACCCTGTATATGGAAATGTTCACTACTCTGCCTTGTAGCTAGCTCTCTGTATATAGGCAAGTTCGACTCATCTGCCTTGTAGTTGTAACACTTTATATGGAAATGTTGCACTACACTGACATGTAGCTAGCTCTCTGTATATGGAAATTTTGGACATTTCTTCCATGTAGTTAGCTCTCTGTACATGGATATGTTGGACTTATTTGCTAAGTAGGTAGCTCTCTGTATATGAACATATTGGACTTGTCAGTCATGTAGTTAGCTCTCAGTATATGGACATGTAAAACTCATCTGCCATGTAGCTAGTACCCTGTATGTGGACATGTTGGTCTACTCTACCATGTAGCTAGCTCTCATTATATGGACACGTTGGACACATCTGGCATGTAGCTAAAACTCTGTATATGGAAATATTGCACTACCCTGCCATGTACCTAGCCCTCTGTATATGGAAATGTTGCACTGATTTGCCATGTATGTAGCTTTCTTTATATGAAAATATAGGCTTCTGTGCCATGTTGGACTCTTTAGCCAGGGAGCTAGTCCACTATATATACACATGTTGGACTCATTTGCCATGAAGTTTACTCTCAGTATATGGACATGCTGGACTCATCTGCCATGCAGCTAGAACCCTGTTTATGGACATGTTGGACTATTCTGCCATGTAGCTATCTCCCAGTATACAGACACATTGGACACATCTACCATGTAGCTAGAACTCTGTATATGGAAATGTTGCACTACCCTGCCATGTAGCTAGCTTTCTGTATATTAACATATTGGACTTGTCATCCATGTAGGTAGCTCTCAGTACATGAACACGTTGGACACCTCTGCCATGTAACTAGAACTCTGTATATGGAAATGTTGCATGATCCTGCCATGTAGCTACTTCTCTGTACGTGGAAATTTTGGACTTGTCTGCCATGTAGCTAGCTCTCTGTACATGAATATGTGGGACTGATGTGTCAAGTAGGTATCCCTCTGTATATGAACCTATAGGACTTTTCTGCCATGTAGCTAGCTCTCCGTATATGGATACGTTGGACACATCTACCATGTAGCTAGAACTCTGTATATGGAAATGTTGAACTACTCTGCCATGTAGCTAACTCTCTGTACATAGACAAGTTGAACTCATCTGACTTTTAGCTAGAACTCTGTATATGGAAATGTTGCACTACCCTGCCATGTAGATACCTCTCTGTATATGAAAATTTTGGACTTGTCTGCCATTTAGCTAGCTCTCTGAACATGGATATGTTGGACTGATGTGCCAAGTAGTTAGCTTTCTGTATATGAACATTTAGGATTTATCTGCCCTTTAGCTAGCTTTCAGTATATGGAAACGTTGGACACATCTGCCATGTAGCTAGAACTCTGTATATGGAAATGTTGCAATACTCTGCCATGTAGGTAGCTCTGTGTATATGGACATTTTGGACTCGTCTGCGATGTAGCTAGCTTTCTGTATATGGAAATGTTGCACTGCTCTGCCATGTATGTATGAACATATTGACTTGTGTGCCATGTAGCTAGCTCTCAGTATAAGGACGTGTTGGTCTACTCTGCCATGTAGCTAGCTCCCAGTATATAGACACGTTGGACACATCTGCCATGTAGCTAGAAATCTGTATATGGAAATGTTGCATTACTCTGACATTTAGCTAGCTCTCTGTATATAGACAAGTTCAACTCATCTGCCATGTAGCTGTAACTCTGTATATGGAAATGTTGCACTACCCTGCCATGTAGCTACCGCTCTGTACATGGAAATTTTGGACTCTTCTCCCTTAGAGCTAGCTCTGTTAACATGGATATTTTGGACTGATGTGCCAACTAGGTAGGTCTCTGTATATGAACATATAGGACTTCTCACATGTAGCTAGCTCTCAGTATATGGACATGTTGGACACATCTGCCATGTAGCTAGAACTCTGTATATGGACATTTTGGACTTGTCTGCGATGTAGCTCGTTCTGTGTATATGTAAATGTTGCACTGATCTGCCATTTATGTGGTTCTCTTTATATGAACATATTGGACTTGACTGCCATGTAGCTAGCTCTCAGTATATTGCCACGTTTGACACATCTGCATTGTAGCTAGAAATCTGTATATGGAAATGTTGCACTGCTCTGTCACTTAGCTAGCACTCTTTATGTAGACAAGTTGAAGTAATCTGCCTTGCAGCTAGAACACTCTATACGGAAAAGTAGCACTACAATTCCATGTAGCTAGCTCTCTGTATATGGAAATTTTGGACTCTTCTGCTCTCTGTACATTGATATGATGGACTGATCTGTCAAGTACATAGCTCTCGGTATATTTACATATTGGACTTGTCTGCCATGTAGCTATTTCTCAGTGTACACACCCGTTGGACACATCTGTCATGTAGCTAGAACTCTATATATGGATATATTGCACTACCCTGTGATGCAGCTTGTTGTTGTTGTTGTCAGGTGCCATAGAGTCTAAACCGACTCATAGGGACCCCATGCACAGCAGAATGAAACAATGTCTGATCCTGGGCCAACCTCACTACCGATTCCACACTTGAGTCCATCAATGATGCCAC
>NW_006408814.1:3214550-3219390 GCF_000296735.1 Chrysochloris asiatica | reverse complement strand
TTGTCTTCTTAATGACTTTTTGCTGTGGAACAGACCATCAATTACTGATATGCAAATTCAAATTAAAGCTGAAGAAAATGAAAACAAATCTACAAGAGCCAAAATATGATCTTGAATTTATCCTTCCTGAATTTAGAGATCATCTGAAGAACAGATTTGATGAATTAAACACTAAAGATCAAAGACCAGAAGAGTTGTGGGATGCCATCAAGAATATCATACTTGAAGAGAGCGATGCAGCTAGCTCTATCTATATGTACATTTTGGACGTGTCTGCCATGTAGTTAGCTCTCTGTACATGGATATGTTAGACTTTTGTGCCAAGTAGGTAGCTTTCTGTATATGAACCTATAGGACTTATCTACCATGTAGCTAGCTCTCTGAACATGGATATATTGGACTGATGTGCCAAGAAGTTATCCCTCTATGTATGAACATATAGGACCTGTCTGCCATGTAGCTGCCTCTCATTATATGGACACGTTGGACATATTTGCCATGTGGCTAAAACTCTGTATATGGAAATGTTGCACTACTCTGCCCTGTAGCTAGCTCTCTGTATATAGACAACTTGGACTCATCTGCCTTGTAGCTAGAACTCTGTATTTGGAAATGTTGCACTACTCTGCCATGTAGCTAGCTCTGTGTATATGAACATTTTGTACTTGTCTGCCATGTACATAGCTCTCAGTATATGTACATGTTGGACACATCTGTCCAGTTGCTAGAACTCTGTTTATGGAAATGTTGCAATACTCTGCCATGTAGCTAGCTCTCTGTATATAGACAACTTGGATTCATCTGCCTTGTAGCTAGAACTCTTTATATGGAAATCTTGCACTACCCTGCCATGTAGCTAGCTCTCTGTACATGAACATATTGGACTTTTCAGCAATGTAGGTAGCTCTCAGTACATGAACACTTTGCACACATCTGCCATGGAGCTAGAACTCTGTATATGGAAATGTTGCACTACCTTGCCATGTAGCTACTTTTCTGTACATGGAAATTTTGAACTTGTCTGCCATGTAGCTAGCTCTCTGTACATGGATATGTTAGACTGACATTCCAAGTAGGTAGCTCTCTGTATATGAACCTATAGGACTTGTCTGCCATGTAGCTTGCTCTCAGTATATGGATACGTTGGACACATCTGCCATGTAGCTAGAACTTTCTTTATGGAAATGTTGCACTACTCTGTCATGTAGCTAGCTCTCTGTACATAGACAAGTTGAACTCATCTGACTTGTAGCTAGAACTCTGTATATGTAAATGTTGCACTACCCTGCCATGTAGATACTTCTCTATACATGGAAATTTTGGACTTATCTGCCATTTAGCTAGCTCTCTGAACATGTATATGTTGGACTGCTGTGCCAAGTAGGTATCCCTCTCTATATGAACTTATAGGACCTGTCTGCCATGTAGCTAGCTCTCATTATATGGACACGTTGGACATATCTGCCATGTAGCTAAAACTCTGTATATGGAAATGTTGCAGTACCCTGCCATGTAGCTAGCTCTCTGTATATGAACATATTGGACTAGTCTGCAATGTAGCTAGCTCTCAATATATGTACATGTTGGACACATCTGTCCATTAGCTAGAACTCTGTGTATGGAAATGTTGCACTACTCTGCCATGTAGCTAGCTCTCTGTATATAGACAACTTGGACTCATCTGCCTTGTAGCTCGAACTCTGTATATGGAAATGTTGCACTACGCTGCCATGTAGCTAGCTCTCTGTATATGAACATTTTGTACTTGTCTGCCATGTAGCTAGCTCTCTGTACATGGATATGTTGGACTGATGTGCCAAGTAGGTAGCTCTCTGTATCTGAACATATAAGAGTTGTCTGCCATGTAGCTAGCTTTCAGTATATTGACACATTTGACACAACTGCATTGTAGCTAGAACTCTGTATATGGAAATGTTGAAATACTCTGTCATGTAGCTAGCATTCTTTATATAGACAATTTCGACTCATCTGCCTTGCAGCTAGAACTCTGTATATGGAAATGTTGCACATCCATGCCATGGAGATAGCTCTCTGTAATGGAAATTTTGGACTCATCTGTCATGTAGCTAGTTCTCAGTACATGGATATGTTGGACTTATCTGCTAAGTAGGTAGCCCTCGGTACACGAACATATTGGACTTGTTTGTCATGTAGTTAGTTCTCAGTATATGGACCCATTGCACACATCTGTCATTAAGTTAGAGCTCTGTATATGGAAATGTTGCATTACACTGCCATGTAGCTAGCTCTCTGAATATGGACATTTTGAACTCGTCTGCCATTTAGCCAGCTCTGTAGATGTATATGTTGGACTGATGTGCCAAGTAGGTAGCTCTCTGTATATGAACATATTGACCTTGTCTGCCATGTAGCTAAGTCTCTGTATATAGACAAGTTGGAACCATCTGCCTTAGAGCTAGAACTCTGTATATGGAAATGTTGCACTACCCTGCCATGTAGGTAGATCTTTGTACATGGAAATTTTGAACTTGTCTGCCATGTAGCTAGCTCTCTGTACATGGATATATTAGACTGATCTGCCAAGTAGTTAGCTCACTTTATATGGATATATTGAACTTGTCTGCCATGTAGCTAGCTCTCATTATATGGACACGTAGGACACATCTCCCATGTAGCTAAATCTCTGTATATGGAAATGTTGCACTACCCTGCCATGTAGCTTGCTTTCTGTATATGAACATATTGGACTTGTCTGCCATGTAGGTATCTCCCAGTATATGAACACGTTGGACATATCTACCATGTAACTAGAACTCTGTATATGCAAATGTCACACTACCCTGACTTGTAGCTAGGTCTCTGTATATAGACAAGTTGGACTCATCTGCCTTGCAGCTAGAACTCTGTATAGGAAAATCTTGCACTACCCTGACATGTAGTTTGCTCTCTGTATATGGACATTTTGGACTCATATAACATGCAGCTAGCTCTCTGTACTTTGATATGTTGGACTGATCTGCCATGTAGGTAGCTCTTTGTATATGAACATATTGGACTTGTCTGTCATGTAGGTAGCTCTCAGTATATGGACATGTTGGACTCATCTGCCATGCAGCTAGTACCCTGAATATGGATATGTTGGCCTACTCTTCCATGTAGCTAGCTATTGGTATATGGACACGTTGGACAAATCTGCCACGTAGCTAGATCTCTGTATATGGAAATGTTGCATTACTCTGTCATGTAGCTAGCAATCTGTGTATAGACAAGTTGGACTCATCTGACTTGCAGCTAGAACTCCGTATATGGAAAAGTTGCACTATGCTTCCACGTAGCTTGCTCCCTGTATATGGACATTTTGGACTCGTCTGCCATGTAGATAGATGTCTGTACATGTATATAGAAAAGTTCGAACCATCTGCCGTGTTGCTAAAACTCTGTATATGGAAATGTTGCACTACCCTCCCATGTAGCTAGCTCTCTGTACATGGAAATTTCAAACTTGTCTGCCATGTAGCTGGCTCTCTGTATATGGATATGTTGGACTGATCTGCCAAGTAGGTAGTTCTCTGTATATGAGCATATTGGAGTTGTCTGATTCATAGCTGGGTCTCAGTATATGGTCAAGTTGGACACATCTGCCATGCAGCTAAAACTCTGTATATGGAAGTGTTGTACTAAACTGCCATGTATCTAGCTCTCTGTATATAAACATATTGGACTTGTCTGCCATGTAGCTAGCTCTCATTATATGGACAACTTGGATACATCTGCCATGTAGCTAGAACTCTGTATATGGAAATTTTGAAATTCCCTGCCATTTAGCTAGCTCTCTGTATATGGACATTTTGTTCTTGGCTGACATGTACTCTTCTGTGCATGGATATTTTGTACTTATCTGGAACCAAAAGCAGTATACCTCGAGTTGCATCAGAAAGCGTCAAGTCCCGCCTACCTAGATGCAATAATAGTAATTGAGCAATACGCTGATTGGCATATATTTGTTGAGTTTTTGTAGGGGGCTTGATTAAAATGTTTAGTTCTCCAGTATAATCTGCATCTATTACTCCTGGTATTACAAGAATTCCTTGTAAAGAAGTAGAACTTCTTCCTATAATTAAACCTACAGTGTCAGGGGGAAAGGGCCAAAAACACCAGTGGGAACTTTTGTAACTGGCGAATCAGGAGTTAATATGACTGAGGAGGAGTCGCACAAGTCCAATCCTGCGCTCCCTGGCGTAGCTCTGAAGAAGCTGTCAATTGTGTTTGGAGTAGTTCTGGTCTGAAGTGATTGGTCAAGGATGTCCCCATTATTTTTGGGCTCCGGGACTGGGCCCAGGGGCGGGTTCCCTGCAGCTGCTGTGGTGTTGTTAGCATATTACCATTTTTATGAAATTTAGAACGACAATCCTTCAACCAATGAAAACCATTCTTACATCTAGGACTAAGAGTGGTTGGGGCTGATCCTCTAGAATGAGACTGGGAACAGTCTCAATGAAAATGACCTGGCTGTCCACATGAAAAACAAGTGCCGTCAAGTCATCCTTCTCTTTGTTTTAATTGAGAAGACAGTCCTGAACGGAGTTTTCCCAGTAGAGCGGCTGCTATAACCAAGCTCTGAGCCATAGATGCGGAAAAGTCAGCACATAGATGGATGTAGTCACTTATAGTAGCATCTTTTTTTTCTTAATTTAAGGTTTTTATTGTGGATTGAGTGAAAGTTTACAGGGCACATCATCAGTTTCACATTCAACAATTCATATCACTTGTTTCATTACATTGATTATAATCCCCTCCATACACCATCAGTTAAAAGTATTTCTCTTTATCCACTTTAGCTTTTTTTAAAAAACACACA
>NW_006408814.1:3193407-3200085 GCF_000296735.1 Chrysochloris asiatica | reverse complement strand
ATAATCCCCAGAATGGAGGTGCACAGACAGCAAGGGACCAATGAACAGCTACCAAAAGAGAAGAATGTCCACACCTTTATCTCAGCAGTTCTGCCAGGCGTCTGTGGCCGCTTTGATCTTTCCCCCACATGGTCTCACCCAAGATGGCATCTCCTGGAGCAGCCAAGTGTCCCGGACTAGAAAGCAATAGATTTCTTGTTTGTGCCACAAATACCCCCAGCTGTGAGTCTTCCAACCTTCTAAGTATTCCTTTATATGTGGTTCAGAGTTCTGGGACCATCCCCTGAGCCTGCTTGTTAGGGTATTCTGTGTTGTTGTTGGTGGAGCTCTCTGCTATACATCCACCCGATCTGCCATCTTGTTTGTTCTTTTATAGTAGCATCTTGTTTATGGGTTTTAAGAAGGACTTGACAGGTCTTATTAGCATTCTCATAAGCTAGTTGCTTTATTACTAAATCAGCAGCCGTAGGGTTATCAATAGTTTTAATGACCACGTCTGTCAAGCGAGCAATAAAATCAGCATAAGGCTCACTAGGTCCCTGTTTTATCTTGGGCCAAGGAGGCAGATGACTTCCTGAAGGAGGAAGAGTGTGCTAAGCTCTTAAAGCACAAGTGGAGACATCTTCCAAAATATGTCGAGGAATTTGCAGTTGCTGATCTAAGGAGGCCCATTTTCCTAATCTTGTATAAGCAGGGAATCCCTTAGTTTCATAGTCATCAGCTTTGACATCTTTTCCTGAAAGCAGTTTCCTAACCTCATCCTCATAGTTAGTTTTCCACAATAAAAATTGTCCCCCAGACAAACAGGAATGAACTACTGTTTGCCAATCAGAAGGAGTAAGATTTAAACCTGTCAATGTTTCTGCAAGTGAGAGAACATAGGGGGCAGTAGGACCATATGTAGTGGTTCCTTCCTTTAATGCTTTCAACGTGCTTAAAGAAACTGGTTCCCACTCAGGGTCATCATGACTATCATAAATGACAGGGAAAGAAAAGAAAGGATCACCCTGTCGACGGGTTTCTTTCATAGCTGCATGGAGACATGAGCACCGCGGTGTTGTTTTACTTTGTGCTTCTTTGAGCCGTGGATGGCAGCGAGAAGAAGACCAATTTGGGTCATGTTTTTGGATAGCCTTTTTCTCTACAGTGAAATCATCTTCAAAATCCAGTTTATCAAAGTCTGAGCCAGAAGAGTCTGACTCTTGAAGTGCATCAGCTAATTCTACTATATATTTAGAGGATGAACATTTCTCACCAGGCCTTTTTTGTTTCATTTTGTCTATAAGGGGTGAGGCCTCATTGCAGGCTGGAGATTCATTTTCAGAACCGGTTGTACTAAAAGAGTCAGGAAAATCAGTAATTTCTGCATGAATAAAAGCTTGTTTAACAATATAGCAATATGCGATCGCATTTTCAGGGGCAGAATCATCACTATCATCTTTATGATTTGTTAGCCAAAGTTTCATATCCTGTCCTACCTTTTTCCAATCAGATGCATCTAATGTTCCTTTCTCGGGTAACCAGGGACTAATCCTCTGAATAAACTTAAAGAAATCAGACAAGTTTTCCTGATTAAAATGATTTCCTTTTTCATGCAGAAGCTTCTTAAGAATTTTAAGATATGTAGAACAAGTATTGGATTCTGTCTGACCCATACTCTTCAAATCCTTCCTGTTCCTTCCCAGCCGTACTATTTGACCAGGGGGACTGCAGTTCCCCGAACAGGGGCCTTCACCAGATCGAGCGCAATCCGTTACTTACCCTACTCTTCGTGCCCCACATTTGGGTGCCAGTCTGTCAGGGTCCGGCCTCAAAAAGAGGGTGGGCTTCATGAAGGTGAGAGATCTGGTAGGCGAGAAATAAAGGCTTAACACAAAGAAGACAGACACACAAGTTTGATGCAAGCTGACAGGAAAACTAGCATACTGGACTAGCTGTGCCCCAGTCTTTTATTGTCAGAAAAAAAGGAAATTGGCACAGGAGACAATAAGGAAAAAAGTGATTGTTCTTTCAAGGCAAGACATAAAATTATTCATGTGATATAGAACATGATGATTCACAGAGTTATTCAATCAATATGTTCTGAATACTTCATGATTTGCATAATAATCTTGCATTTATATTTCTTTGAGAAAAGGTCACTCATAACTTTTAAAATAATCCAAGATTCTTATTTCTATGAGAAAAATTCAAGCAATCAATTATAGTTTATCTGTTATCTCCTGTTCCTGTTCTACCTGAGTCATTTGAGAAAGCTGTACCGGTTTGGCTACTAGGGGGAAGGTTCAGTGTATTTTTATCCATGGACATCAAGAGCTCATGTAGTTAGTTAAAGTTCAAATATGACTGAATATTCAAATAAGGAGTAGTTCCAACATTCTTCCCGGGTGGCCACCGCCTGGTCCTTAACACAATCTGTTCTCAGGACCCCACATACTGCCAATATCTTCAAGGCAGTGACATTTACAGTGGAGCTATTAAGAGAGGCAATATTTATTTTGCTAATATTATACACCAATTTCTCAGAAGCTACAATCATTGGAGTTAAAAGCATAAGGGAGAAATATAGAATGAGCAGTGTGAAAACCAAAGTGAATTGTACAGAGGTAGCCAGCCAGTGAGCTTGCAAAAACCTATGCACCCGGGAAGTCAGGAAATCACTTCCTCGGCCCTCAGGCTCCATGGCTTCACAAGCCTGAGGAAGGCCCTGGAAGTTGGAGTTTCGTCCATGTTGTTACAGAGCCACAGCTTCTCAAGGCCTGCATATGCCGTCGCCGGCAGGTAACTCTCTGTATATGAACATATTGTGCTTGTCTGCCATGAAGCTAGCTCTCTGTATATGGACACGTTGGACTCATTAGCCAGGGAACTAGTCCTCAATATATATACACACGTTGGACTCATTTGCCATGTAGTTTACTCTCAGTATATGAACATATTGGACTTGTCTGCCATGTAGCTAGCTCTCAGTATATGGACACGTTGGACACATCTGCCATGCAGCTAAAACTCTGTAATTGGAAATGATGCACTACCCTGCCATGTAGCTAGCACTCTGTATATGAACACATAGGACTTGTCTGCCATGTAGGCAGCTCCCTGTATATGGACATGTTGGACACATCTGCCATGTAGCTAGAAGTCTGTATACAGATAATTTTGGACTCGTCTGATATGTAATTAGCCCACTGTGTATGAATATTTTGCACTGATCTGCCATGTAGGTAGCTCTTAGTATATCGACACGTTGGACACATCTGCCATGTAGTTAGAACCCTGTATATAGAAATGTTGCACTACCCTGCCATGTAGCTAGTTCTCAGTATTTGGACACGTTGGACACATCTGCCATTAAGCTAGAACAATGTATATGGAAATGTTGCACTACTCTGCCATTTAGCCAGCTCTCTGTATATGGACATTTTGTACTCCTCTGCCATATAGCTAGCTCTCTGTGCATGGATATGTTGTACTGATCTGCCAAGTAGGTAGCTCTCTGTATCAGAACATATTGAACTTGTCTGCCATGTAGCTAGCTCTCAGTATATGGACATGTTGGACTCATATCCAATGTTGCTAGTACACATTATATGTACATGTTGTACTACTCTGCCATATAGCTAGCTCTCTGTATATGGACATGTTGGACACATTTGCCATGTAGCCAGAACTCTATATATGGAAATGTTATACTATCCTGCCATGTAGCTAGCTCTCTTTATATGAACATATCAGACTTGCCTGCCATGTTACTAGCTATCAGGTTATGGACACGTTGGACACATCTGCCATGTAGCTTGTACTCTTTATATGGACATGTTGGGGTACTCTGCCATGTAGCTAGCTCTCTGTATATGGACATTTTGGTCTCGTCTGCCATGTGGCTAGTTCTCTGCAAGGATATGTTGGACTGATCTGCCAAGTAGGTTTATCTCTGTATATGAACGTATTGGACTTGTCTGCCATGGAACTAGCACTCATATATGAACACTTTGGATTCATTTGCCATGTAGCTTGAACTTTGTGTATTGAAATGATGTGCTACTCTTCCAAGTAGCTAGCCTTCTGTACTTGGATATTTTGGATGGATCTGCCAGGTAGGTAACTCTCTGTATATGAACATATTGGACTTGCCTGCCATGGATCTAGTACCCTGAATATGGACATGTTTGAGTACTCTGCCATGTAGCTATCTCTTAGTATATAAACACGTTGGACACATCTGCCATGTAGCTAGAACCCTCAATATGGAGATGTTGCACTACTCTTCCATGTAGCTAGATCTCTATATATATAGACAAATTGGACTCATTTGCCTTATACCTGGAACTTTGTATATGGAAATGTTGCATTACCCTGCCATGTAGCTTGCTCTGTGTATATGGATATTTTGGACTTGTCTGACATGTAGCTAGCTCTCTGTGCATGGAAATTTGGACTGATCTGCCATGTAGGTAGCTCTGAGTATATGGACAAGTTGGACACATCGGCCATGTAGCTAGAACTCGGTATATGGCAATGTTGCACTACACTGCCATGTAGCTAGCTCTCTGTACATGGATATGTTGGACTGATCTGCCATGTAGCTAGCTCTCAGTATATGGTCACGTTGGACATATCTGCCATGTAGCTAGAACTCTGTATATGGACATGTTGGACTACTCTGCGATGAAGCTAGCTCTCAGTACATGAATACTTGGGACTTTTCTGCCATGTAGCTTGAACACTGTATATGGAAATTATGTACTTCTCTGTCATGTAGCTAGCTCTCTCTGCATGGACATTTTGGACTCATCTGACATATAGCTAGCTCTCAGTATATGGACATGTTGGGCACATCTGCCATGTAGCTAAAACTCTGTATATGGAAATGATGCACTTCACTTCCTTGTAGTTAGCTCTCTGTATGTAGACAAGATGACTCATCTGCCTTGTAGCCAGAACTCTATATATTGAAATAATACACTACCCTGCCTTGTAGCTAACACTCTGCATATGGACATTTTGTACTCATCTGCCATGTAGCTAGCTCTCTGTACATTGATATGTTGGACTGAACTGCCAATTAGTTAGCTCTCTGTATATGAACATATTGGACTTTTCTGCCATGTAGCTAGCTCTCTGTATACGGACATTTTGGATTGCCTGATATGTAGCTAGCTCTCTGTGCATGGAAATTTTGGACTGATCTACCATGTAGCTATTTCTCAGTATATGGACACGTAGGACACATCTGCCCTGTAGCTAGAACTCTGTATATAGAATTGTTGCACTGCCTATCCATGTAGTTAGCTCTCTGTATATAGACAATTTGGACTCATTTGACTTGTATCTAGAATTCAGTATATGGAATGGTTGAACTACCCTGCCATGTATCTAACTCTCTGTATATGGATATTTTGGACTCGTCAGCCATGTAGTTAGCTCTCTGTACATGGATATGTTGGACTGATCTTCCAAGTCGGTGGCTCTCTGTATATGAACACATTTGACTTCTCTGCCATGTAGGTAGCTTTTTGTATATGGACCCGTTGGACACATCGGCCATGTAGTTAGAACTCTATATATGGAAATGTTTCACTACCCTTTCATGTAGTTAGCTATCTGTACTTAGACAAGTTGGACTTATCTGCCTTGTAGCTAGAACTCTGTATGTGGAAAAGTTGCACTACACTGCCATGTAGCTACCTCTCTGTATATGGACATTTTGGACATGTCTGACATGTAACTAGCTCTCTGTGCATTGATATATTGGACTGTTATAGCATGGAGCTAGTTCTCAGTATATGGACATATTGGATACATCTGCCATGTAGCTAGAAATCAGTATATGGAAATGTTGCACTACCCTACCATGTAGTTAGCTCTCTTTATATGGACATTTTGTACTTGTCTGCCTTGTAGTTAGCTCTCTGTGCATGGATATGTTGGAATGATCTGAGAAATAGGTAGCTGTCTGTTTATGAATATATTGGACTTGTTTGCCATATAGCTAGCTCACAGTATATGGACATGTTAGACTACTATGCCATGTAGCTAACTCTAAGTATATGGACTAGTTGGGCACATCTGCCATTTAGCTAGAGTTCTGTATATGGGAATGTTGCACTGCCCTGCCATGTAGCTAGCTCTCTGTATATGAATATATTGGACTTTTTTCCCATGTAGCTAACTCTCAGTATATGGACATGTTGGACTCATTAACCAGGGAGCGAGTCCTCTATATACACACATGTTGGACTCATTTGCCATGTATGTAACTCTCAGTATATGGATATGTTGGAATCATCTGCCATGTAGCTTGTACCCTGTATATGGACATGTTGGACTACTCTGCCGTGTAGCTAGCTCTCAGTATATAAACACTTTGGACTCATCTGCCATGATGCTTGAACTCTGTATAAGGAAATGTTGCTCTACCCTGCCATGAAGCTAGCTCCATTTGAACATATTGGACTTGTCTGCCAGGTAGCTAGCTATCAGTATATGGATATTTAGGACTCGTCTGCCATGTAGCTAGTTTCCCGTATATGGACTTGTTGGACTACTCTGCTATGTAGCTAGCTCTCTGTATATAGACAAGTTGGAATCATCTGCCTTGTAGCTAGAACTCTATATATCGAAATTTTGCATTGCTCTGCCATGTAGCTAGCTATCTGTATATGGACATTTTGGACT
>NW_006408814.1:3188713-3193307 GCF_000296735.1 Chrysochloris asiatica | reverse complement strand
TCTCTGTATATGAACATATTGGACTTGTCTGCCATATAGCTAGAACTCTGTATATGGACATGCTGGACGACTCTGTGATGAAGCTAGATCTCAGTATATGAACACTTTGGATTCATCTGCCATGTAGCTTTACTCTGTATATGGAAATGATGCACTACTCTGCCACGTAGCTAACTCTTTGTGCATGGACATTTTGGACGTGTCTGACATGTAGCTAGCTCTCAGTATATGAACACGTTGAAAATATCTGCCATGTATCTAAAACTTTGTATATGGAAATGTTGCATGTCCTTTCCATGTAATTAGCTCTCTTTACATAGACACATTTGACTCATCTGCCTTGTAGCGAGAACTCTATATATGGAAATGTTGCACAACCCTGTCATGTAGCTAGCTCTGTTTATATGGACATTTTGTACTTATCTGCCATGTAACTAGCTCTCTGTACACGGACATGTTGGACTGATCTGACAAGTAGGTAGCTCTCTCTATATATACATGTTGGACTCATTTGCCATATATTTAACTCTCACTATATGGGCATGTTGGACTCATTTGCCATGTAGCTTGTACTCTGTATATGGACATGTTGGACTCATCTGCCATGTAGCTAGCTCTCAGTATATGAAGATGTTGGACAAATCTGCCATGTAGCTAGAACTCTGTATAAGGAAATGTTGCTCTACCCTGCCATGTAGCTAGCTCTCTATTTGAACATATTGGTCTTGTCTGCCAGGTAGCTAGCTCTCAGTATATGGATATTTTGGACCCGTCTGCCATGTAGCTAGCGCTCAGTATATGGACTTGTTGGACTACTCTGCCATGTAGCTAGCGCTCAGTATATGGGAATGTTGCACTTCTCTGACATGTAGCTAGCTGTCTGTATATAGACATGTTATACTCATCTGACTTGTTGCTAGATCTCTGCACATGGATATGTTGGACTGATATGCCAAGTGGGTAGATCTCTGTATATAAACATATTGGACTTGTCTGCCATGTAGCTAGCTCTCAGTATATGGACACGTTGGAAACATCTGCCATGTAGTTAGAAATGTTGCACTACTCTGCCTTGCAGCTAGCTCTCTGTATATAGATAAATTGGACTCATCTGTCTTGTAGCTGGAAGCTCTATATGGAAATGATGCACTACCCTGCAATGTACTTAGCTCCCTGTATGTGGACATTTTCGGCTTGTCAGCCATGTAACTTGCTCTCTGTACATGGATATGTTGGACTGATCTGCCAAGTAGGTCGCTCTCTGTATATGAACATATTGGTATTTTCTGCCATGTAGTTAGCTTTCAGTATATGGACACGATGGACTCATTTGCCATGTAACTTGAACTCTGTATATGGAAATGTTGCACTACACTGCCATGTAGCTAGCTCATTTAAGGATATGTTGGACTCATTAGTCAGGGAGCTAGTCCTTTATATATACACATGTTGGATTCATTTGCACTTCTCTGACATGTAGCTAGCTGTCTGTATATAGACATGTTATACTCATCTGACTTGTTGCTAGATCTCAGCATATGGACATTATGGGCTCATTTGCCATGTAGAAAGTAACCTGTATATGGACATGTTGGACTACTCTGCCATGTAGCTAGCTCTCAGTATATGGACACCTTGGACATATTTGCCATATAGCTAGAACTCTGTATATGGACATGTTGGACTACTCTGCCATGTAGCAAACTCTCAGTATATGAACATTAGGACTCATCTGCCATGTAGCTTGAACTCTATATATGGAAAGGATGCACTACTCTGCCATAAAGTTAGTCTCTGTATATGGACATTTTGGACTCATCTGACAAGACACGATCTCTCTGTGCATGGATATTTTGCACTGTTCTGCCATGCAGCTAGTTCTCAGTATATGGACATATTGGACACATCTGCCATGTAGCTAGAATTCTGTATATGGAATTGTTGCACTACCCTGCCATGCAGTTAGCTCTCTGGATATAGACAATTGGACTCATCTGCTTGTAGCTAGAACTCTGTATATGGAAATTTTGCATTACCCTGCCATGTCGTTAGCTCTCAGTATATGGACATGTTGCAATACTCTGCCCTTTAGCTAGTACTGTGTATGGACATGTTGAACTATTCTGCCATGTAGCTAGGTCTCAGTATACAGACACGTTGAACACATCTGCCATGTAGCTACAATTCTGTATATGGACATGTTGCACTACTCTGTCATGGAGCTAGCTCTCTGTATATAGACTAGTTGAACTCATCTGCCTTGTAGCTAGAACACTTTGTATGGAATGTTGCAGGACCCTGCCATGTAGCTAGCTCTCAGTATATGGACACGTTGGACACATCTTCCATGTAGCTAGTACTCTGTATATGGAAATGTTTCACTACACTGCCATGTAGCTAGCTCTTTGTATATGAATATATTTGACTTGTCTGCCATATATGTAGCTCTCAGTATATGGACACATTGGACACATCTGCCCTGTAGCTAGAACTCTGTGTATGGAAATACTGCAGGACACTGCCATGTAGCTAGCTCTCAGTATATGGACACGTTGGACACATCTTCCATGTAGCTAGAACTCTGTATATGGAAATGTTTCACTAGCCTGCCATGTAGCTAGCTCTTTGTATATGAACATATTTGACTTGTCTGCCATATATGTAGCTCTCATTATATGGACACATTGGACACATTTGTTATGTAGCTAAAACTCTGTATATGGAAACGTTTAAGTTCTCTCCCTTGTAACTAGCTCTGTGTATATACACAAGTTGGACTCATCTGTTTTGTAGAAAGTTCTCATTATATGGACATGCTGGGCTCATCTGCCATGTAGCTAGCTCTCTCCATATGGACATTTTGGACTTGTCTGCCATGTAGTTAGCTCTGTTTACATGGATATGTTGGACTGATCTGCTAACTAGGTAGCTCTCTGTATATGAACATGTTGGACTTTTCTTCCATGTAGTTAGCTCTCATTATAAGGACATGTTGGACACATCTACCATGTAGGTAGGACTCTATATATGGAAATGTTGCACTACTCTGCCATGAATCCAGCTCTCCGTATATAGACTAGTTGGATTCATCTGACTTGCAGCTAGAACTCTGTATATGGAAATGTTGCAGGACCCTGCCATGTAGCTAGCTCTCAGTATATGGACACGTTGGCCACATCTTTCATATGGCTAAAACTTTTTATATGGAAATGTTTCACTACACTGCCACGTAGTTAGCTCTTTGTATATTAACATATTGGACTTGTCTGCCATGCAGGTAGTTCTCGGTATATGGACACCTTGGTCTCATCTGCCATGTAGCTAGAACTCTGTATATAGAAATGTTACAATACTCGGCCATGTAGCTTGCTCTGTGTATATAGACCAGTTGGACTCATCTGCCTTGTATCTAGAAATCTATATATGGGAATGTAGCCCTACCCTGCCATGTAGCTAGCTCTCTGTGTATGGACATTTTGGACTCTAATGCCATGTAGCTAGCTCTCTGTACATGGATATGTTGGACTCATGCCAAGTAGATAGCTCTCTGTATAAGAATATATTGGACTTGTCTGCCATGTAGCTAGATCTCTGTATATTGACGCATTGGACACATCTGCCATATAGCTAGAACTCAGTATATGGAAATTTTGCACCATTATGCCATGTAGCCAGCTCTCTCTATATGGATCAGTTGGACTCATCTGCCTTGTAGCTAGAACTCTGTATATGGAAATGTTGCTCTAACCTACCATGTAGCTAGCTCTCTCGAAATCGACATTTTGGACTCATCTGCTATGTATCTAGCTTTCTGTACATGGATATGTTGGACTGATCAGCGAATGAGGTAGCTCTTTGTATATGAACATATTAGACTTGTCTGCTAGGTAGCTTGCTCTCAGTATATGGACACGCTGGAAAAATCTGCCATGTAGCTAGAACTCTGTATATGGAAATGTTGCATTACACTGTCATGTAGCTAGCTCTCTGTATATGGACATTTTGGACTAGTCTGCCATGTAGCTAGCTCTTTGTACAGGGATATGTTGGACTGAACTGCCAAGTAGGTAGCTCTCTGTATATGAACATATTGGACTTGTCTGTCATGTACCTAGTTCTCAGTATACGGACACATGAGACTCATCAGCCAAGTAGCTCAATCTCTGTATATGGACATGTTGGACTACTCTGCCATGTAGCTAGCTCTCAGTACTTGAACACTTTTGACTCATCTGCCATGTAGCTTGAAGTCTGTATATGGAAATGTAGCACTACTCTGCCAAGTATCTAGTAGCTCTCTGTATATGAACATTTTGCACTCGTGTGACTTGTAGCTAGCTAACTGTGCATGGATATTTTTGACTGATCTGCCATGTACCTAGTATCCTGTATATGGACATGTTACACTACTCTGCCTTGTAACTAGCTCTCGGTATACGGACACTTTGGACACATCTGCCATGTAGCTAGAACTCTGTATATGAAAATGTTGCACTACCTTGCCATGGAGCTCTGGTAGCGTAGTGGTTACGAATCGGGCTGCGAACCTTAAGGTCAGCGGTTCAAAACTACCAGCCGCTCCGCGGGAGAAAGA
>NW_006408814.1:3186111-3188613 GCF_000296735.1 Chrysochloris asiatica | reverse complement strand
CCCGTAAAGATTTACACCCTCGGAAACCCTGTACAGGGTCGCTATGGGTCGGACCCGACTCGATGGCACTTAACAACAACAACAACAACCTTGCCATGTAGCTAGCTCTCTGTATATGGACATATCGGCCTTGTCTGCCATGTAGCTAGCTCTCAGTATATGGACAGGTTGGACACATCTGCCATGTAGCCAGAACTGTGTATATGGAAATGTTTCACTACCTTGCCATGTAGTTAACTCTCTGTATATAGACAAGTTGGACTCATCTGCCTTGTAGCTAGAACTATGTATATGGAAATATTGCACTACTGTGCCATGTAGCTAGCTCTCGTTATATGGACATGTTGGACTCGTCTGCCATGTAGCTAGCTCTCTGTACATGGATATGTTGGACAGATCTGCCAAGTAGGTAGCTCTCTGAATATGAACTTATTGGATTTACCTGTCATGTAGCCAGCTCTCAGTATTTAGACAACTTGGACTAATCTGCCTTGTAGCTAGAACTCTGCCTTGTATCTAGAACTCTGTATATGGACATGTTGCCCTAACATGCCATGTAGCTAGCTCTCTGTATATTGGCATTTTGACTCGTCTGCCATGTAGCTAGCTCTAGTACATGGATTTGTTGGACTGATTTACTAAGTAGGTAGCTCTCTGTATGTGAACATATTGGCCTTGTCTGCCATGTAGGTAGCTCTCAGTATACGGACAAGTTGAACACGTCTGTCATGTATCTACAACTCTGTATATGCAAATTTTGCACTATCCTGCCGTGTATCTGGCTCTCTATATATGGACATTTTGGACTCGTGTGCCTTGTAGTTAGCTCTCAGTATATGGACATGATGGAGTCATTAGCTAGGGAGCTAGTGTCCTATATATACACATGTTGGACTCATTTGCCTTGTAGTTAACTCTCAGTATATGGAAATGTTGGACTCATCTGCCATGTAGTTAGTACCCTGTATATGGACATGTTGGACTACTCTGCCTTGTAGCTAGCTCTCAGTATATGGCGATGTTGGACACATCTGCCATGTACCTAGAACCCTGTATATGGAAATGTTGCACTACCCTGCCGTTTAGCTTGCTCTCTGTAAATGAACATATCGGACTTGTCTGCCATGTAGTTAGCTCTCAGTATATGGACACGTTGGACACATCTGCCATGTAGCTAGAGTTGGACTACTGTGCTATGTTGCTAGCTCTCAGTACATGAACACTTGGGACTCATCAGCCATGTGCTAGAATTCTGTATATGGAAATGTTTCACTATCCTGCCATGTAGCTAGCTCTCTGTATATGATCATATTGGACTTGTCTACTATGTAGCTAACTCTTAGGATATGAACACTTTGGACACATCTGTCATGTAGCCAGAGCTCTGTATGTGGAAATGTCTCACTACCCTTCCATGTAGTTAGCTCTCTTTATATAGACCAGTTGGACTCATCTGCCTTGTAGCTAGAACTCTGTATAGGGAAATATTGATCTACCCAGCCATGTCCTAGTTCTCTCTATATGGACATTTTGGAATCGTCTGCCATGTAGCTAGCTCTCAATACATGGATATGTTGGACTGATCTGCCATGCAGGCACCTCTGTATATATGAACATAGTGGACTTGTCTGTCATGTAGCTAGCTCTCTGGGCATGGACATTTGGACTCACCTAACATATAGCTGGATCTCAGTATATGGACACGATAGACACATCTGCCATATAGCTAGAACTCTGTATATGGAAATGTTGTACTACCAATCCATTTAAGTAGCTCTCTGTATATGAACATTTTTGACTCATTTGCCATGTAGCTAGGTCTCTGTACATGTATATGTTGGACTGATCTGCCAAGTAGGTAGCTTTCTGTGTATGAACATATTGGACTTGTCTGCCATGTAGCTAGTACTCAGTATATGGACACTTTGGAAACATCTGCCATGTAGCTAGTACTCTGTATATTCAAATGTTGCACTACAATATCATATAGCTAGCTCTCTGTATATAGAAAATTTGGACTAATCTGCCGTGTTTCTAGGTCTGTGTACATGGATATGTTCAACTGATCTTCCAAGGAGGTAGCACTCTATATGAACATATTGGATTTTCTGCCATGTAGCTAGCTCTCAGTGTATAGACACATTGGAAACATCTTCCATGTAGCTAGAACTCTGTATATGGAAAAGTTGAACTACATTGCCATGTAGGTAGCTCTCTGTATTGGACATTTTGGAATTGTCTGCTCTGTAGCTAGCTCTCAGTACATGAATATGTTGGACTGATATGCCAAGTAGGTAGCTCTCTGTGTATGAACATATTGAACATGTCTTCCATGAAGCTAGCTCTCTGTATATGGACACGTTGGACACATCTGCCCTGTAGCTAGAACTCTTTATATGGACATATTGGACTACTCTGCCATGTAGCTAGTTCTCATTATATGAACACTTTGGACACATCTGCCATGTAGCTAGAACTCTGTATATGGAAATGTTGCACTAC
>NW_006408814.1:3184510-3186011 GCF_000296735.1 Chrysochloris asiatica | reverse complement strand
AGCTAGTTCTCATTATATGAACACTTTGGACACATCTGCCATGTAGCTAGAACTCTGTATATGGAAATGTTGCACTACTTTGCCATGTAGGTAGCTATCTGTATATTTATAAATTGGACTCATCTGTCTTGTAGCTTGAGATTTGTATATGGAAATGTTGCACTACCCTGTCAAATAGCTAGCCCTCTGTATTTGGACATTTTGGACTGGACTGCCAAGTATATTGATATGTTGGACTGAGATGCCATGTAGCTAGAACTCTATATATGCAAATGTTTCACTACCTGCCATTTAGCTAGCTCTCTGTATATAGACACTTTGGACTCATCTTCCGAGTTTCTAGGTCTCTGTATATGGATATGTTTGAATGATCTGCCAAGGAGGTACCTCTCCGTATATGAACATATTGGATTTGTCTGCCATGTATCTAATTCTCAGTATATGGACACATTGGAAACATCTTCAATGTAGCTAGAACTCTGTATATGGAAATGTTGAACTACACTGCCATGTAGCTAACTCTTTGTACATTGACATTTTGGACTCATCTTTCCTGTATCTAGCTCTCTGCACATGGATATGTTGAACTGATCTGCCAAGTAGGTACCTCTCTATATATGAACATATTGAACTTGTCTGCCATGAAGCTAGCTCTCTGTATATGAACATGTTGGACACATCTGGCATGTAGCTAGAACTCTGTATATGAACATATTGGAATACTCTGCCATGTAGCTAGCTCTCAGTATATGAACACTTTGGACTCATCTGCAATGTAGCTTGAACTCTTAAATGGAAATATTGCACTACCCTGCCATGTAGCTAGCTCTCTGTACATGGACATTTTGCAATCATTTGACATGTGGTGAGCTCTCTGTGCATGGATATTTTGGAATGATCTGCCATGTAGCTAGCTCTCAGTACATGGACACGTTGGACACATCTGCCATGTAGCTAGAACTCTGTATATGGAAATGTTGCACTACCCTGCATGTAGCTAGCTCTCTATATAAGGACATTTTGAACTCGTCTGCCATGTAGCTATCTCTCTGTACATGGATATGTTGGACTGATCTGCCACATAGGTAACTCTCTATATATGAACATATTGGACTTGTCTGTCATGTATCTAGCTCTCTGTATAAAGACAACTTGGACTCATCTGCCTTGTAGCTAGATATCTGTATATGGAAATGTTGTACTATCCTGCCATGTAGCTAGCTCTCAGTATATGGACATGCTGGACTCATCTGCCATGTATCTAGTTCCCTGTATATGCTGTATATGGACATGTTGGCTTACTCTGTCATGTAGCTAGCTCTCAGAATATGGACACGTGGCACACATCTGCCAATTAGCTAAAACTATGTACATGGAAATGATGAACTACTCTGTCTTGTAGCTTGTTGTTGTTGTCAGGTGCCATCGAGTCGGAACCGACTCATAGCGACCCCATGCACAGCAGAACGAAACAATGCTCGATCATGGGCCAACCTCACCA
>NW_006408814.1:3166267-3180915 GCF_000296735.1 Chrysochloris asiatica | reverse complement strand
CGTGAGAGAGATGAGGCTTTCCACAACTTGCAGTTAAACAGCCTTGTGGCCCAGTATTCCGTGTTGTTGTTGGAGCTCCACACTACACGTCTCGCTGCTGCTTGAAGTTCTCGCTGCTGCTCGAAGTTCTCGCTGCTGCTCGAAGTTCTCGCTGCTGCTTGAAGTTCTCGCTGCTGCTCGAAGTTCTCGCTGCTATCTTGTAGCTAGCTCACTGTATTTAGATAAATTTTACTCCTCTGCCTTGTAGCTTGAACTCTGTATATGGAAATAATGCAATACCCTGCCAAGTAGCTAATTCTCTGTATAAGGACATTGTGGATTCATCTGCCATGTAGCTAGCTTTCTGTACAGGAATATATTGGACTGATGTGCAAAGTAGGTGGCATTCTGTATATGAACATATTGCACTTGTCTGCTATGTAGTTAGCTCTCATTACATGGACATTTTGGATTCATCTGCCATGTCGCTAGTACCCTGTACATGGAAATATTGTACTATCCTGCCATGTAGTTAGCTCTCTGTATATTGACATTTTGGAATTGTATGTCATGTAGCTAGCTCCTGTACAAGGATAGGTTGGACTGATGTGCCAAGTAGGAGCTCTCTGTATATCATCATATTGGACTTGTCTGCCATGTAGCTAGCTCTCAGTATATGGACACGTTGGACACATCTGCCATGTAGCTAGAACTCTGTATATGGATATGTTGAACTACTCTGCTGTAGCTCGCTCTCAGTATAGGAACACTTGGGATTCATCTGCCATGTAGCTACAATTCTGTATATGGAAATGTTGCAATACCCTGCCATGTAGCTAGCTCCCTGTATATGAATATATTAGACTTGTCTGACATGTAGGTAGCTCTAAGGATATGGACACGTTAGACACCTCTGCCATGTAGCTAAAACTCTGTATATAGACATGTTGGACTACTCTGACATGTAGCTAACTCTCAGTATATGAACACATTGGACTCATCTGCCATGTTGCTTGAACTCTGTATATGGAAATGATGCACTACACTGCCATGTAGCTAGCTCTCTGTATATGGACATTTTGGGGTTGTCTGACATGTAGCTAGCTCTCTGTGCATGGATATTTTGGACTGATCTGCCATGTAGCTAGCTCTCAGTATATGGTCTAGTTGGACACTTCTGCCATGTAGCTAAAAATCTGTATATGGAAATGTTTCACTACTCTGCCATGTAGTTAGCTCTCTGTATATGGACATTTTGGACTCATCTGCCATGTAGCTAGCTAGTTCTCTATACATATATATGTTGCACTGATCTGCCAAGTAAGTAGCTCTCTGTATATGAACATAATGGACTTTTCTGCCATGTAGCTAGCTCTAAGGATATGGACACGTTAGACACATCTGCCATGTAGCCAGAAATCTCTATGTGGAAATGTTGCACTACCCTTCCATGTAGTTAGCTCTCTTTATATAGACCAGTTGGAGTCATCTACCATGTAGCTTGAACTCTGTATATGGAAATATTGCACTACACTGCCATGTAGCTAGCTCTCTCTATTTGAACGTTTTGGACTTGTCTGCCATGTAGCGAGCTCTCTGTAAATGGATATGCTGGACTGATCTTCCAAGTAACTGGTACCCTGTATAAGGAAATGTTGTACTACTCTGCCAAGTAGCTAGCTCTCAGTATATGGACACATTGGACACATCTGCCATGTAGTTAGAACTATGTGTATGAAATGTTGTCCTACACTGTCTTGTAGCTAGCTCTCTGTATATAGATAAATTGTACTCATCTGCCTTGTAGCTTGAACTCTCTATATGCAAATGTTGCACCACCCTGCCATGTAGCTAGCTCTCTGTATATGGACATTTTGGACTCATCTGCCATGTAGCTAGCTCTCTGCACATGGATATGTTGGACTGTTCTGCCAAGTATGTATCTTTCTGTTTATGAACATATTGGATTTGTCTGTTACGTAGCTAGCTCTCAGTATATGAACACTTTGGACTCTTCTGCCATGTAGCTTGAACTGTATATACAAATGATGCACTACTCTGCCATCTAGCTAATAGCTCTCTGAATATGGACATTTTGCACTCATCTGACATGTGGCGAGCTCTCTGGGCATGGATATTTTGGATTAATCTGCCATGTAGCTAGCTGTCAGTATATGGACACGGTGGACACATGTGCCATGTAGCTAGAACTCTGTATTTGGAAATGTTGCACTACCCTTCCATGTATTTAGCTCTTTTTATATAGACAAGTTGGACTCATCTGCCTTGTAGCTAGAACTCTGTATATGGAAATATTGCACTACTCTTATATGCCATGTAGCTTGAACTCTCTATATGCAAATGTTGCACTACCCTGCCATGTAGCTAGCTCTCTGTATATTGTATGTTGGACTGATCTGCCAAGTAGGTAGTTCTCTGTACATGAACATATTGGACTTGTCTGTCATGTAGCTAGCTCCCAGTATATGGACTTGTTGGACTCATCTGCATTGTAGCTAGTACCCTGTATATGGACATGTTGGACTACTCTGCCATATAGCTAGCTCTCAGTATATGGACATGTTGGACACATCTGACATGTAGCTAGCACTCTGTATATGGAAAGGTTGCACTTCCCCGCCATGAAACTAGCTCTCAGTATATGGACACGTTGGAAACATCTGCCATGTAGCTAGAACTCTGTATATGGAAATGTTGCACTGCCTTGCTATATAGCTAGTTCTCTGTATAAGCACATTTTGGACTCGTCTGCCATGTAGCTAGGTGTCTTGACTTGGATATGTTAGACTCATCTGCCAAGTAGGTAGCTCTCTTTATATGAACATATTTGACTTGTCTGCCATATAGCTAGCTCTCACTATAAGGACATGTTGGATACATATGCCATGTAGCTAGAACTCTGTATATGGATATGTTGGATTACTCTGCCATGTAGCTAGCTCTCAGTATATGGACACGTTGGACACATCTGCCATGTAGCTAGAATTCTGTATATGGATACATTGGACTACTTTTCTGTAGCTAGCTCTCAGTATATGAACACTTGGGACTCATCTGCCATGTAGCTTGAACTCTGTATATGGAAATGATGCACTACTCTGCCATGTAGATAGCTCTCTGTGCATGGACATTTTGGACTCGTCTGACATATAGCTAGCTCTCAGTGTATGAACACTTTTGACACATCTGCCGTGTAGCTACAACTCTGTATATGGAAATATTGCACTACCCTTCCATGCAGTTAGCTCTCTATATAGACAAGATGGACTCATCTGCCTTGTAGCTAGAACTCTGTATATGGAAATATTGTGCTACCCTGCCATGTAGCTATCTCTCTGTATATGGACATTTAAGACTCGTCTGCCATGCAGCTTGCTTTCTGTACATGCATATGTTGGACTGATCTGCACGTAGGTAGCACTCTAGATATGAACATATTGGATTTGTCTGCCATGTTGCTAACTCTCAATATTTGGATTCATTGGAAAATTTGCCATGTAGTTAGAACTCTGTATATGGTAATGTTTCACTAACTTGACATGAAGCTAGCTCTCTGTATATGAATATATTGGACTTGTCTGCCATGTAGCTAGCTCTCAGTATAAGGACATGTGAGACTCATTAGAGAGGGAATGAGTCCTCTATATATACATATGTTGGACTCAATTGCCATGCATTTAACTCTCAGTATACAGACATGTTGGACTACTCTGACATGTAGCTAGCTCTCATAATATGGACACGTTGGATGCATCTGCCATGTAGCTAGAACTCTTTATATGGAAAAGTTACTCTACCCTGCCATGTAGCTGACTCTCTGTATATGAACATATTGGACTTGTCTGACATGTAGATAGCTGTCAGTATATGATCATGTTGGACTCATCTGCCATGTATCTAGTACACTGTAAATGGACATGTTGGACTACTCTGCCATGTAGCTAGCTCTCAGTATATGGACATCTTGGACACATCTAGCATGTAGTCAGAACTCTGCATATGGTAATGTTGCACTACTCTGCCATGTTGCGAGCTCTCTGAATATAGACAAGTTGGACTCACCTGCCTTGTAGCTAGGACTCTGTATATGGAAATGTTGCACTACACTGCATGTAGCTAGTTCTCTGTATATGAACATATTGGACTTGTCTTCCATGTAGCTAGCTCTCTGTATATGGATATTTGGGACTCTCTCTGTATATCGGTATGTTGCACTGATGTGCGAAGTAGGTAGCTCTCTGTATATGAACATATTGGAATTGTCTATATGTGTCTAGCTTTCAGGATGTTGATACGTTTGACACATCTGATATGTAGCTTGAACTCTGTATATGGAAATGTTGCACTACTCTGCCATGTAGCTAGCTCTCTGTACATAGACAAGTTGTACTCATCTCCCCTGTAGCTAGAACTCTGTACATGGATATGGTGGACAGATCTGTAAAGTAGGTAGCTCTCTGTATATGAACATATTGGACTTGTCTGCCATGTAGCTAGCGCATAGTATATGGACATGTTGGACACATCTGCTTTGTAGCTAGAACTCTGTATATTGAAATGTTGCACTACACTGGCATGTAGCTAACTCTCTGTATATGGATATTTTGGACTCATCTACCATATAGCTAGCTCTCTGTACAAGGATATGTTGGACTGATCTGCCAAGTAGGTCGCTCTCTGTATATGAACATATTGGACTTGTCTACCATGTAGCTAGCCCTCAGTATATGGACACGTTTGACACATCTGCCATGTAGCTAGAACTCTGTATATGGAAATGTTTCACTACCCTCCCACGTAACTAGCTCTCTGCATATAGACAACTTGGACTCATCTGCCTTGTAGCTTGAACTCTCTATATATAAATGTTGCACTACTCTGTCAGGTAGCTAGCTCTTTGTATATCAACATATTGGTCTTGTCTGCCATGTAGCTAGGTCTCTGTACTTGAGTATGTTGAAACCATCTGCCATGTAGCTAGCACCTTGTATGTGGACATATTGGACTACTCTGTCATGTAGCCAACTCTCAGTACATGGACACGTTGGACACATCTGGCTTGGAGTTACAACTCTGTATATGGAAATGTTGAACTACCTTGCCATGAAGCTAGCTCTCTGTATATGAACATCTTGGACTCGTCTGCCATGTAGCTAGCTCTCTGTACATGGATATGATGGACTGATCTGTCAAGTAGGTAGCTCTCTGTATATAAACATATTGGACTTATCTGCCATGTAGCTAATTCTCAGTAAATGAACATGTTGAACACATCTGCCATGTAGCTAGATCCCTGTATATGGAAATGCTGCACTTCCCTACCATGTAGCTAGCTCTCTGTACATGGAAATTTTGGATTTGTCTGTCATGTTGCTAGCTCTCTTTACATGGATGTGTTGGACTGATCTGTCAAGTAGTTAGCTCTCTGTATATGAACATATTGTACTTGTCTGCCATGTCGTTAGCTCTCAGTATATGGACATGTTTGACACATCTGCCATGTAGCTAGAACTCTATATATGGAAATGTTGCACTACACTGCATGTAGATAACTCTCTGTATATGAACATATTGGACTTGTCTGTCATGTAGCTAGCTCTCTGTGTATGGACATTTGGGATCGTCTGACATGTAGCTAGCTCTTTGTACATGGATAAGTAGGACCGATCTGCCAAGTAGGTAGCTCTCTGTATATGGACACGTTGGGCACATCGGCCATTTAGCTATAACTCTGTATATGGAAATTTTGCACTACCCTGCTACGTAGTTAGCTCTCTGTATATAGACAAGTTGTACTCATCTGCCTTGTAACTAGAAGTCTGTACATGGATATGTTGGACTGATCTGCATTGTAGGTTTCCCTGCGGCTGTGTTGGGAGTCCTATTGGATGGCCATTTTTATGGAATTTAGAACGACAATCTTTCTGCCAGTGAAACCCTTTTTCGCATCGCGGACAAATAGTGGCTGGGACCGGTCCAATGGATTGATGTTGCCCCGGCCAGAACACATCCATTATCTGAGGACAGTCCCGCTGTAAATGCGCTAGTTGGCCACATGAAATGCAATTGCTGCCAGGGCTTGCCCCTCCCCTTCTTTGTTTTAGCTGAGGGGAGATTCTCATTGGGAAACTTCCTTGTAACGTGGCTGCCATTGCCATGCCTTGAGCCATAGTTGTAGAAAAATCAGCACACAAACGGACATAGTCACTTAGGGGAGCATCTCTTTTGCAGTTTTAAGGAGGGTTTGACAAAAGTTGTTAGCATTCTCATAAGCAAGTTGTTTTATCACTAAATCTGTGGCTGTAGAATTAATGACAGTTTTAGAAACTACGTCCGTTAAGCGAGCTAGGAAGTCACCATAGGGCTCACTGGGTCCCTGTTTGACCTCAGACCAAGGAGTCAACCGGCTGTCAGAGGAGAGGAGAGTGCACCAAGCAGTCTTCTAACCTCATCCTCATAGTTAACCTTCCACATTACAAAATTTCCCCCTGATAGGCAGTAACGTGCCACTGTTTGTCAATCAGAGGGGACGAGATGTGAGCCAGATAAAGTCTCTAGGAGTGAAAGAACATATGGTGCGGTAGGTCCATATTTAGTGGAACCTTCTTTCAAGTCTTTTAGTATCTTAAGAGAGACTGGCTCCCAGTCCGGTTCATCATCTTTATCATAAATGACCGGGAAAGAGAATAAGGGATCACCCTGCTTTTGGGCCTCCTTCACAGCCGCTTGGAGATAAGATCACCGCAGAGCAAACTGCTCTTTTGTCTCTTTAAGCCGCAGGCAGCGGGGATTAGGAGACCAATCTGGCTCATGATTACAAGCGGCTTCCTCTTCTGAGGCAAGCTTATTTTCAGGGTTCGCTTTCTCAGTATACTTAGGGGTTAGGGGTTTCTTAGCAAGCTCTTCTGGGTTAGCTATATCTAGGAGAGGTGGCGACTCATCACAGTCTGAAAAATTACTCTCAGACTCGTCGGACAAACTGGCACTTTTATCATGAGTAAGGGCTTCTTTAACAATAGACCAATAGGTGATAGCATTTTCAGGGACGGGATCTTGACTATGTTCCCTGAGCCAACGTTTCATGTCTGTCCCAACCCTTTTCCATTCTGATTCCCCCAAGATTCCACTCTCAGGTAACCAGGGGCTAATCAGTTGAACACACTTAACAAAATTAGACAGGTTTCTTTCATCAACACACATTTTTCTTTCTTGCAGAGATTTCTTAAGAATTTTAAGATATACAGAATGGGGCCCAAAATCTATCTGATCCATCCCCTTTTAATTCCCTACTGCCTCTTTCCAGACTTACTATTTGACCAGGGTTGTCGAGACAAACCCAGGCAGTGGCCGTCTCAGATCAAGCGTCATCACTTACCCCAACCTTTGTGCCCCCCGCTTTGCGACGCCATTTATGTCGGGGACCGGCCTCAACATAGGTGTTGGATTCACGAGTGTTTGGTTCATGAGGAGGGGATATCTGGAGACGATAGGGGTAGCAAAAGAATACACAGAAAGACAAAAGGAAGGAGACAAAGAGACACCCCAAAGCCAGGGTGGATACATTATTGGCGTCAGGCAGCTCTGGCGTGGTGAACATATTAGCCATGAGGGCAGTAAGGTCCAGCATGGCAAACATCCTAGCTAAGCGTGCAGTACGCACCCCTTACTAGCTAGTCAGGAACGCATGCCTAGTCTGCCACACAGCACGTTCTCCAAGCTGTACTACACACTTTCACAGCCTGCCTGTAATGCACACCTGGGCCACCCTGTGTCTCTGTTTTATTTAGGGGAGGAGCTTCACACAAAGTTGGGAGGGACTAAAACAGGATACAGATAGCATCAGTAATTTTCCAGACATTCAGGTAACTTTACATCATACTTCACTGGTTCGAATCCCAAGTCCGCAACTTGGTTTCTCAAGCTCAATGAACATATCTATAGCCCCTGAGCTCAGTTGGGGGAAGGTGAGAGATAAGGACAAAAGCTTGGGTGGAGTCCCGCTGTTACAGCTTCCTGAGCCAAGTTTTCAGGAACTTGGCTGAATAACTTGCACTTGGGAGAGATTCAGGGAAGATGGCTTTTTTGTCTGTAGAACAAAGAACTGTAAAGTAGCTAAGATATTTTTAGTTAATCCTTTGGAGAAAGGCTTGACCTTGCAACTTTTACAGTCTTCGGATTAAGGAAAATATCCCATTTATCTGTGGACATTAAGGGCTCATGTCTGCATTTAATTATAACATAACCGAATACTAAGATGAAAAACAATTTGCTATTGACTGCCAAGTGGCTAGATCTGTTCCTCAGAGCCTGCAGCCTGTATAGTCTACACACGGTCAGCAACAGGGCTAGAACTCTGTATATAGAAATGTAGCACTACCCTGCCATGTAGCTAGCTCTCTGCATATAGACAAGTTGGACTCATCTCCCTTGTAGCTAGAACTCTGTATATGGATATGTTGCAATGCCCTGCCATGTAGCTAGGTCTCTGTATATGGACATTTTGGAATCGTCTGCCATGTAGCTAGCTCTCTGAACATGGAAATGATGGTATGATCTGCCAAGTACGTAGCTCTCTGTATATAAACATATTGGACTTGTCTGCCATGTAGCTAGCTCTCAGTATATGGACAGATTGGACACTTCTGCCACGTAACTTGAACTCTATATGGAAATAATGCTCTACTCTGCCATGTAGGTAGCTCTCAGTATATAGACATGTTTGACTCATTAGCCAGGGAGGTTGTTGTTGTTGTTGTTAAGTGCCGTCGATTCGCTTCCAACCCATAGCGACCCTGTACAGGGTTTCCGAGGGTGTAAATCTTTACAGGAGTAGAAAGCCTCATCTTTCTCCTGCGGAGTGGCTGGTAGTTCGAACTGCTGACCTTAAGGTTCGCAGCCCGATTCGTAACCACTACGCTACCAGAGCTCCTTAGCCAGGGAGGTAGTCCTCTATATATACACATGTTGGACTTATTTGCCATGTAGTTAACTCTCAGTATACGGATAAGTTGTACTCATCTGCCATGTATCTTGTACCCTGTATATGGACATGTTGGAATATTTTGTCATGTAGCTATTACCCTATATATGAACATGTTGGACTACTCTGTCATGTAGCTAGCTCTCAGTATATGAACACTTTGGACTCATCTGTCATGAAGCTTGAACTCTATATGCGGAAATGATGGACTACTCTGCCATGTATATAGCTCTCTGTACATGGATATTTTGGACTCGTCTGACATGTAGCTAGGTTTCTCTGCAGAATATTTTGGACTGATCTGCCACATAGTTAGCTCTCAGTATATGGACACGTTGGACACATCTGCCATGTATCTAGAACTCTGTACATGAACACTTAAGATTTGTCTGTTATGTAGCTAGTTCTCATTATATGGACATGTTGGATTCATCTGCCATGTGGCTAAAACTCTGTATATAGAAATGTAGCACTACCCTGCCATGTAGCTAGCTCTCTGCATATAGACAAGTTGGACTCATCACCCTTGTTGCTAGAACTCTGTATATGGAAATGTTGCACTACCCTGCTATGTAGCTAGCACTTTGTAAATGGACATTTTGGACTAGTGTGCCAAGTAGCTACCTCTCTGTAGATAGACAAGTTGGATTCATCTGCCTTGTAGCTAAAACTCTGTATATGGAAATATTGCACTACCTTGCCATGTAGCTAGGTCTCTGTATACCGACATTTTGGACTGATCTGCCATGTAGCTAACTCTCTGTACATAGATATGTTAGACTGATCTGCCAAGTAGGTAGCTCTCTTTATATGAACATATTGGACTTGTCTGCCATGTACCTAGCTTTCAGTATATGGACATGTTGGACACATCTTCCAAGTAGCTAGAACTCTGTATATGGAAATATTGCACTACACTGCCATGTATCTAGGTCTCTGTATATGGACATTATGGACTCGTCTGCCATGTAGCTAGCTCTCTGTACATAGATATGTTGGACTGATCTGCCAATTAGATACCTCTCTGTATATGAACATAATGGACTTGTCTGCCATGTAGCCAGCTCTCTATATGGATGTTTTGGACTCGTCTGACATGTAGTTTGCTCTCAGTATATGGACACGTTGGACGGATCTGGCATATAGCTAGAACTCTGTAAATGGAAATGTTGCACTACCCTTACATGTAGTTAGCTCTCGGTATATAGACAAGTTGGACTCATCTGCCTTATAGCTAGAACTCTGTATATGGAAATATTGCACTACTCTGCCATGTAGCTAGCTGTCTGTATATGGACATTATGGACTCGTCTGCCATGTAGCTCTCTGCACATGGGTATGTTGGACTGATCTGCCAAGTATCATAGCTCTCTGTATCTGAACATATTGGACTTGTCTTCCATGTAGCTAATTCTCAGTATATGGACATATTGGACTCATTTGCTATGTAGCTACTAGCCTGTACATGGACATGTCGCACTACCCATCCATGTAGCTAGCTTTAAGTATATGGATACGATGGACACATCCACCATGTGGTTAGAATTCTGTAAGGGAAATATTGTCCTACACTTCCATGTAGCTAACTTTCTGTATATAGACCAGTTGGACTCCCCTGCCTTTTAGCTAGAACTCTGTATATGGAAATGTTTCACTGCCCTGCCATGTACCTAGGTCTCTGAATATGGACATTTTGGATTCATCAGACATGTAGCTAGCTCTCTGTACATGGATATGTTGGACTGATCTGCCAAGTAGGTAGCTCTCATTATATGAATATATTGGACTTGTCTGCCATGTAGCTAGCTCTCAGTACATGGACAAGTTGGACTCATCTGCCATGTAGCTAGTACCCTGTATAAGCACACGTTGGACTACTCTGCCATGTAGCTAGCTCTCAGTATATGGACACATTGGACACATCTGACATGTAGCTATAATTCTGTATATGGAAATGTTTCACTGCCCTGCCATGTACCTAAGTCTCTGAATATGGACATTTTGGAATTGTCTGCCATGAAGCTAGCTATCTGTATATGGAAATGTTGGAATGATCTGCCAAGTAGCTACCTCTCTGTATATGAATATATTGGACTTCTTTGCCATGTAGCTAGCTCTCAGTATATGGACACGTTGGACACATCTACCATGTAGCTAGAAGTCTTTATATGGACATTTTGTAATCATCTGACATGTAGTTAGCTCTCTGTGCATGGATATTTCGGACTTATCTGCCATGTAGGTAGATCTCAGTATATGGACACATTGGACACATCCGCCATGGATCTAGAACTCTGTATATGGAAATTTTGCACTACTCTGCCATGTAGCTAGCTCTCTGTATATGAACATCTTGGACTTGTCTGCCATGTAGCTAGCTCTCAGTATATGACATGTTGGACTCATCTGCCATGTAGCTAGTACCCAGTGTATTGCCATGTTGGAGTACTCTACCATGAAGCTAACTCTCAATATATGGACATGTTGGACTCATCGTCTATATAGGTAGCTCTCAGTACATGGATATATTGGAATGATCTGCCAAGTAGGGAGATCTCTGTATATGAACACATTGGACTCATCTGCCATGTAGCTAACTCTCAGTATATGGACATGTTGGACTCGTCTGCCATGTAGGTAGCTGTCAGTACATGGATATGATGGACTGATCTTCCGAGTAGGTAGTTCTCTGTATATGAACATATGGAACTTGTCTGCCATGTAGTTAGCTCTCAGTATAAGGAAATGTTTGACTCATCTGCCATGTAGCTAATACCCTGGATATGGACATGTTGCACTACTCGATCATGTAGCTAGCTCTCAGTATATACACACGTTGGACACATCTTCCAGGTAGCTAGAACTCTATATTTGGAAATGTTGCACTACTTTGCCATGTAACCAGCTCCCTACATGTAGACAAGTTGAACTCATCTACCTTGTAGCTAGAACTCTGTATATTGAAATGTAGCACTTCGCTGCCACGTAGCTAGCTCTCTGTATATGGACATTTTGGACTCATCTGACATGTAGCAAGCTCTTTGTACATGGATAAGTTGGACTGATCTGCTAATTAGGTAGCTCTCTGTATATGAACATTTTGGATTTGTCTGACATGTAGTAAGCTCTCAGTATATGGACATGTTGGACACATCTGCCATGTAGCTAGAACTCTGTATATGGAAATATTGTACTACCGTGACATGGAGCTAACTCTCTGTATATGGACATTGTGGAGTCGTCTGCCATGTAGCTAGCTCTCTGTACATGGATATGTTGGACTCATCTGCAATGTAGCAAGTACCTTGTATATGGACATATTAGACTACACTGCGATGTAGCTAGCTTTCAGTATATGGACATTTTGGACTCTTCTGCCATGTAGCTAGCTCTCTGTACATAGATATGTTGGATTCATATGCCAAGTAGGTAGTCTCTGTATATGAACATATTGGATTTGGCTGCCAAGTAGGTAGCTCTCTTTATATGGATATTTTGGACTTGTCTGACATGTAGCTAGCTCTCTGTGCATGGATATTTTGGACTGATCTGTCATGTAGCTAGTTCTCAGTATATGTACACGTTGGACACATCTGCCATGTAGCTAGAACTCTGTATATGGAAATGTTACACTACCCTGCCATGTTTTTAGCTCTCTGTATATAGACCAGTTGGACTCATCTGCTTTGTACAATGAACTCTGTATATGTAAATGTAGCCCTCCCCTGCCACGTAGCTCGCTCTCTCTTTATGGACATTTTGGGCTCATCTGCCATGTAGTTAGCTCTCTGTACATGGGTATGTTGGACTGATCTGCCAAGTAGGTAGTACTCTTTATATGAACTTATTGGACTTGTCTTCGATATAGCTAGCTCTCTTTATATAGACACGCTGGACACTTCTGCCATGCAGCTTTAACTCTTTATATGGAAATGATGCACTACTCTGCCATGTAGCTAACTCTCAGTATGTAGACATGTTGGAATCATTAGCCAGGGAGTTAGTCCTCTATATATACACATGTTGGACTTATTTGCCATGTAGTTAACTCTTAGTATACGGATATGTTTTACTCATCTGCCATGTATCTTGTACCTTGTATATGGACATGTTGGAATATTCTGCCATGTAGCTATTACCCTGTATATGGTCATGTTGGACTACTCTGCCATGTAGCTAGCTCTCAGTATATGAACACTTTGTACTCATCTGCCATGTAGCTTGAACTCTGTATGGGGAAATGATCCACTAGTCTGTCATGTACATAGCTCTCTCCACATGGACATTTTGGACTCGTTTGACATGTAGCTAGGTCTCTATGCATGAATATTTTGGACTGATCTGCCACATAGGTAGCTCTCAGTATATGAACATATTGGACACATCTGCCATGTAGCTAGAATTTTGTATATGGAAATGTTGCTAAACCCTGCCATGTAGCGAGCTCTCTGTACATTGGTTTTGTCTGCTATGTAGCTAGTTCTCAGTATATGGACATGTTGGATTCATCTGCCATGTGGCTAAAACTCTGTATATAGAAATGTAGCACTGCCCTGCCATGTAGCTAGCTCTCAGCATATAGACAAGTTGGACTCATTTCCCTTGTAGCTAGAACTCTTTATATGGAAATGTTGCACTACCCTGCCATGTAGCTAGCACTTTGTATATGGACATTTTGGACTCGTGTGCCATGTAGCTAGCTCTCTATAGATAGACAAGTTGGATTCATCTGCCTTGTAGCTAAAACTCTGTATATGGAAATATTGCACTACCTAGCCATGTAGCTAGCTCTCTGTATACCGACATTTTGGTCTCGTCTGCCATGTAGCTAGTTCTCTTTACATAGATATGTTGGACTGATCTACCAAGTAGGTAGCTTGCTTTATATGAACATATTTGACTTGTCTGCCATGTACCCAGCTCTCGGTATATGGACACGTTGGACACATCTGCCATGTAGCTAGAACTCTGTATATGGAAAAGTTGCACTACCCTGCCATGTAGCTAGCTCTCTGTATATGGACATTTTAGACATATCTGCCATGTAGTTAGCTCTATGCACATGGTTATGTTCTACTGATCTGCCAAGTAGGTAGCTCTCTATATACGAACATATTTGACTTGTATGCCATGTATATATCTCTCAGTATATGGACACTTTGGACACAACTGCCATGTAGCTAGAACTCTGCATATGGTCATGTTGGACTACTCTGCCATTTAGCTAGCTCTCAGTATATGAACACTTTTGAATCATCTTCCATGTAGATTGATCTATGTATATGGAAATGATACACTACTCTGCCATGTAGCTAGCTCTCTATATGGACATTTTGGACTCATCTGACATGTAGCTTCCTCTCAGTATATGGACATGTTGGACCCATCTGGCATATAGCGAGAACACTGTAAATGGAAATGTTGCAGTACTCTTACATGTAGTTAGCTCTCGGTATATAGACAAGTTGGACTCATCTGCCTTATAGCTAGAACTCTGTATATGGAAATATTACACTACTCTGCCATGTAGCTCTCTGTATATGGACATTTTGGACTGATCTGCCAAATACGTAGCTCTCTGTATATGAACATATTGGACTTGTCTGCCATATAGCTAGATCTCAGTATATGGACATGTTGGACTCATCTGCCATGTAGCTACTAGCCT
>NW_006408814.1:3160185-3166167 GCF_000296735.1 Chrysochloris asiatica | reverse complement strand
TATATGAACATATTGGACTTGTCTGCCATATAGCTAGATCTCAGTATATGGACATGTTGGACTCATCTGCCATGTAGCTACTAGCCTTTATATGGATATGTTGCACGACCCAGCCATGTAGCTAGCTCTCAGTATATGGATACGATGGACACATCTGACATGTAGATAGAACTCTGTATATGAAATGTTGCACTCCCCTGCCATGCAGCTAGGTATCTGTATATGGATATTTTGGAATTGTCTGCCATGTAGCTAGCTCTCTGTATATGGACATGTTGGACTGATCTGTCAAGTAGGTATGTCTCAGTATATGAACATATTGGACTTGTCTGCCATGTAACTATTTCTCAGTATATGGATACATTGGACACATCTGCCATGTAGCTAGAACACAGTATATGGAATTGTTGCACTACTCTGTCATGCACCTAGCTTTCTTTATATGGATATTTTGGGCTCGTCTGCCATGTAGCTTGCTCTCTGTACATGGAATGTTGGACTGAGCTGCCAAGTAGGTAGCTCTCTGTATATGAATATATTGGAATTGGTTGCCATGTAGCTAGCTCTCAGAAGATAGACAAGTTGGACTCATCTGCCTTTTAGCTAGAACTCTGTATATCGAAATGTAGCACTACCTTGCCATGTAGCAAGCTCTCTGTATATGGACATTTTGGACTTGTCTGACATGTAGCTAGCTCTCTGTGAATGGATATTTTAGACTGATATGCCTTGTAGCTGGCTCTCAGTATATCGACACTTTGGACACATCTTCCATGAAGCTAGAACACTGTATATGGAAAAGTTGCACTACCCTGGCATGTAGTTAGCTCTCTGATTATAGACAAGTTGGACTCATCTGTTTTGTAGCTAGAACACTGTATATGGAAATGTTGCACTACCCTGCCATGTAGCAAGCTCTCTGTATATGGACATTTTGGACTCGTCTGCCATGGATCTAGCTCTCTGTACATAGATATGTTGGACTATGCCAAGTAGGTAGCTCTTTGCATATGTACATATTGGACTTGTCTGCCATGTAGCTCACTCTCAGTATATGGACATGTTCTACACATCTGCCATGTAGCTAGGACTCTGTATATGGAAATGTTGCACTACTCTCCCATGTAGTTGGCTCTCTGTATATAGACTAGTTGGACTCATCTGCCATGTCGTTAGAACCATGTATATGAAAATGTAGTTAGAACTCTGTATATGGAAATATTGCAATGCTCTTCAGGTTGCTGACTCTCTGTATATAGACAAGTTGTATTCATCTGCTATGTAGTTAGAACTCTGTATATGAAAATGTTGCACTACCCTGCCATGTAGCTAGCTCTTTGTACATGGATATTTTGGACTCGTCTGCCATGTAGCTAGCTCTCTTTACGTGGGTATGTTGGACCCATCTGCCATGTAGCTAGTACCTTGTATATGAACATGTTGGACTACTCCGCCATGTAGTTAGCTCACAGTATATGGACATTTTGGACTCATCGGCCATGAAGCTAGCTCTCCGTATATTGTTATGTTGGACTGACCTGCCAAGAAGGTAGCTCTCTGTATATGAACATATTGGACTTTTCTGCCAAGTAGCTAGCTCTCAGTATATGGACATGTTGGACTCATCTACCTTGTAGCTAGAATTCTGTATATGGAAATAATGCACTACTCTGCCATGTAGTTAGCTCTCAATATATAGACATGTTGAACTCATTAGCCAGGGAGGCATTCCTCTATATATACACATGTTGGACTCATTTGCCATGTAGTTAACTCTCTGAAAATTGACACGTTGGACTCATCTGCCATGTATCTTGTACATGGACATGCTGGACTACTCTACCATGTAGCTAGTACCCTGTATATGGACATGTTGGACTACTCTGCCATGTAGCTAGCTCTCAGTATATGAACACTTTGGACTCATCTGTCATGTAGCTTGAACTCTGTATATGGAAATGCTGTACTACTCTGCCATGTACATTGCTCTCTGTACATGGACATTTTGGACTCGTCTGACATGTAGCTAGGTCTCTGTGCATGAATATTTTGGACTGATCTGCCATGTAGGTAGCTGTCTGTATATGGAAACATTGGACACATCTGCCATGTAGCTAGAACTCTGTATATGGAAATGTTGATATACCTTGCCATGTAGCGAGCTCTCTGCACATGAACACATTGGAATTGTCTGCTATGTAGCTAGCTCTCAGTATAAGGACAAATTGGACTCATCTCCCTTGTAGCTAGAACTCGGTATATGGAAATGTTGCAGTACCCTGCCATGAAGCTAGCACTTTGTATATGGACATTTTGGACTCGTCTGCCATGTAGCTAGCTCTCTGTACATGGATATTATGGAGTGATCTGCCAAGTAGGTAGCTCTCTGTATACGAACATATTGGACTTGTCTGCCATGTAGCTAGCTCTTGATATATGGACCCGTTGTACACATCTACAAGGCAGCTAGACCTCTGTATATGGAAAAGTTGCACTACACTGCCATGTAGTTAGCTCTCAGTATATGGACATTTTGGACATGTCTGCCATGTAGCTAGCTCTATGCACATGGTTATGTTGGACTGATCTGCCTAGTAGGTAACTTTCTGTATATGAACATGTTGGACTTGTCTGCCATGTAGCCTACTCTCAGTTTATGGACACATTGGACACATGTGCCATGTAGCTAGAACTCTGTATATGGTCATGTGGGACTACTCTGCCATGTAGCTAGCTCTCTGTATATGAACACTTTGGAATTATCTACCATGTAGATTGATCTCAGTATATGGAAATGATGCACTATTCTGCCATGTAGCTAGCTCTCTATATGGACATTTTGTTCTTGTCTGACATGTAGCTAGCTCTCTGTGCATGAATATTTTGGACTGATCTTCCATGTAGCTAGCTCTCAATATATGAACACGTTGGACACATCTGCCATGTAACTAGAACTCTGTATATGGAAATGTTGCACTACTCTACTATGTAGTTAGCTCTGTGTATATAGACAAGTTGGACTCATCTGCCTTGCAGCTTGAACTTTGTATATGGACATGTTGGATTACTCTATCATGTAGCTAGCCTCAATGTATGGACAGTTTGGAATCATATGCCATGTAGAGTGAACTCTCTATATGGAAATGATGCACTATTCTGCCATGAAGGTAGCTCTCTGTGCATGAACATTTTGGACACGTCTGTCATGTAGCTCGCTCTCAGAATATGGACACGTAGGACACAACTGCCATATAGTTAGAACTCTGTAAATGGAAATGTTGCACTATCCTTACATTTATTTAGCTCTCTGTATATAGACAAGTTGGACTCATCTCCCTTGTAGCTAGAACTCTCTATATGGAAATGTTGCACTATCCTGCAATGAAGCTAACACTTTGCATATGGACATTTTGGGTCGTCTGACATGTAGTTAGCTCTCTGAATATGAATATGTTGGACTGATCTGCCAAGTAGGTAGCTTTCTGTATATGAACATATTGGACTTGTCTGCTTGTAGCTAGCTCTCAGTATATGGACATGTTGGACTCATCTGTCATGAGGCTAATAGCCTGTATATGCACATGATGGACTACTCAGCCATGTAGCTAGCTCTCAGTATATAGAAAAGTTGGACTACTCTGCCTTTAAGCTAGAACTCTGTATATGGGAATGTTGCACTACCCTGCCATGCAGCTAGCTCTCTGTATATGAACATTTGGACCCGTGTGGCATGTAGTTAGCTTTCTGTTCATGGATATGTTGGACTGATCTGCCAAGTATGTAGCTCTCTGTATATGAACATATTGGACTTGTCTGCCATGTAGGTAGCTATCAGTATATGGACACGTTGGACACATCTAACATGTAGCTATAACTCTGTATATGGAAATGTTGCTATGCACTGCCATGAAGTTAGGTCTCTGTATTTGGATATTTTGGACTCATCTGCCATGTAGCTAGCTCTCTGTACATGGAAATGTTGGACGGATCTGCTAAGTAGGTAACTGTCTGTATATGGACATTTTGGACTTTTCCAACATGTAGCTAGTTCTCTGTACATGGATATTTAGGACTGATCTGCCTTGTAGCTGGCTCTCAATATATGGACATGTTGGACACATCTGCCTTGCAGCTATAACTCTCTGTATGGAAATGTTGCACTACCCTGTCATGTAGCTATCTCTCTGTATATGGACTTTTTGGACTCATCAGCCATGTAGCTAGCTCTCTGTACATGGATATGTTGGACTGATCAGCCAAGTAGATAGCTCTCTGTATATGAACATATTGGACTTGTCTGCCATGTAGCTTGCTCTCAGTATATGGACGTGCTGGACACATCTGACATGTAGCTAGAACTCTGTATATGGATACATTGGACTACACTGCCATGTAGCTGCTCTCTGTATATTGACATTTTGAACTCCTCTGATATGTATCTAGATCTCTGTACATGTATTTGTTGAACTGTTCTTCCAAGTATGTAGCTCTCTGTATATGAACATGTTACATTTGTCTGCTTTGCAGCTAGCTCTTAGTATATGGATATGTTGGATTCATCTGTCATGTAGCTAGAACCCCATATATGGACATGTTGGACTACTCTGCTATGTAGCTAATTCTCTGTATTTAGACAAGTTGAACTCGTCTGCCTTGTAGCTAGAACTCTGTATATGTACATGTAGGACACATCTTCCATGTAGCTAGAACACTTTATATGGAAATATTACACTACACCACCATGTAACTAGCTCTCTGTATGTAGACAAGTTGGATTCATCTGCATTGTAGCTGGAACTCTGTATATGGAAATGTTGCTCTACACTGCTGTGTAGTTAGCTCTCTGTATAAGGACATTTTGGACTCATATGCCATGTAGCTAGCTTTGTACATGGATATGTAGGACTGATCTACCAAGTAGCAAGCTGTCTGTATATGAACATATTGGACTTGTCTGACATGTAGTTAGCTCTTTGTATATGAGTATTTTGGATTGATCTACCATGTAGGTAGCTCTCAGTGTATGGACATTTTGAACTCGTCTGCCATGTAGCTAGGTCTCTAGACATGGGTATGTTGGACTGATCTGCCAAGTTGTTAGCTCTATATACATGAACATATTTGACTCGTCTGCCATATAGCAAGCTCTCTGTACATGGATATGTTGGACTGTTCTACAAAGTAGGTAGCTCTCTGTATATGAACATATTGGACTAGTCTGCCATGTAGCTAGCTCTCAATATATGAACACGTTGGACACATCTGCCAAGGGGCTAGAACTCTGTATATGGAAATGTTGCAATACTCTGTCATGTAGCTAGCTCTCTGTATATAGACAAGTTGCACTCATCTGTCATGTAGTTAGTACCCTGTATATGGACATGTTGGACTACTCTGCCATGTAGCAACCTCTCAGAATATGGACACATTGGACAATCTGCCATGTAGCTATTACTCTGTATATGGACATTTTGGACTACTGAGCTATATAGATAGCTCTCTGAATATGGACATTTTGGACTTGTCTACCATGTAGCTAGCTCTCTGTACATGGACACTTTGGACACATCTGCCATGTAGCTAGAACTCTGTATATGGAAATGTTGCAGTACTCTGCCATGTAGCTAGTTTTATGCAAATGAACATATTGGACTTCTCTGAGATCTAGCGAGCTCTAAGTATATGGACTTGTTGGAATCATCTTCCAAGTAGCTAGTACCCTGAATCTGGAAATGTTGCACTACTCTGCCATGTAGCTAGCTCTCTGTATTGAGACAAGTTGGACTAATCTGCGTTGTAGCTACAACTCTGTATATGGAAATGGTGCACTACACTGCCATGTAGCTAGCTCTCTGTATATGGATATTTTGGACTCATCAGCCATGTAGCTAATTTTCAGTACATGGATATGTTGGACTGATCTGCCAAGTAGGTAGCTCTCTGTATATGAACATATTGGAATTGTCTGCCATGTAGCTTGCT
>NW_006408814.1:3139843-3160085 GCF_000296735.1 Chrysochloris asiatica | reverse complement strand
GTACATGGATATGTTGGACTGATCTGCCAAGTAGGTAGCTCTCTGTATATGAACATATTGGAATTGTCTGCCATGTAGCTTGCTCTCAGTATATAGGCAAGTTGGACTTATCTGCCTTTTAGCTAGAAGTCTGTATATGGAAATGTTGCACTACCCTACCATGTAGCTAGCTCTCTATATATAGACAAGTTGAACTCATCTGCTTGTAGCAAGAACTCTGTGTATGGAAATGTTGCTCTACGCTGCCATGTAGCCAGCACTCTGTATATTGACAAGTTGGACACATCTGTCCTGTACCTAGTACTCTTTATATGGACATGTTGGACTATTCTGCCATGTAGCTAACTCTCTGTATATGGACATTTTGGACTCGACTGCTATATTGGTAGATCTCTGTACATGGATATGTTGGACTGATCTGCCAAGTAGGTAACTCTCTGTATATGAACATATTGGACTTGTCTGCCATATAGCCAGCTGTCTGTATTTGGACATTTTTGACTCGTTTGCCATGTAGCTAGATCTTTGTACATGGATATTTTGGACTCATCTTCCATGTATGTAGCTCTCAGTATATGGACACGTTGCACACATCTGCCATATAGTTAGACCTCTGTATATGGAAATGTTGCACTACCCTGCCATGTAGCTAGCTCTCCATATATGGACATTTTGGACTAGTCTGCCACGTAGATAGCTCTCTGTACATGGATATGTTGGATGGATCTGCCAAAAATTTAACTCTCTGTTTATGAACATATTGGACTCTTGTGACATGTAGCTAGCTCTCAGTCATATAGCTAGTCCTCTGTATATGGAAATGTTGCAAAACTCCACCATGTAGCTAGCTGTCCGTATATGGTCATTTTGGAATAGTCTGCTGTGTAGCTAGCTCTCTGTACATCGATATGTTGGACTGATCTGCCAATAGGTAGGTCTCTGTGTATGTACATGTTGGACTCTTGTGACATGTAGCAACCTCTCAGTATATGGACATGTTGGACTCATCTGCCAAGTAGCTAGTATCCTGTATATGGACATGTTGGCCTACTCTGTGATGTAGCTAACTCTCAGTATATGGACACATTGGAAAAATCTGCCATGTAGCTAGGACTCTGTATATGGAAATGTTGCACTACTCTGCCATGTAACTAGCTCTCTGTTTATAGACAAGTTGGACTTATCTGCCTTGTAGCTAGAACACTGTATATGGAAATGTTGCACTACCCTGCCATGTAGCTTGCTCTCATTATATGGACATGTTGGACATATCTACCGTGTAAGTAGAACTCTGTTTATGGAAATGTTGCACTACTCTGCCAATATCTAGTTCTATGTATTGTATATAGACAAGATGGACTCATCTGCCTTGTAGCTAGAACACTGTATATGGAAATATTGTACTACACTGACATGTATCTAGCTCTCTTTATATAGATAGGTTGGATTCATCTGCCTTGTAGCTAGAAATCTGTATATGGAAATGCAACACTACCCTGCCATGTATCTAGCTCTCTGTATATAGACAAGTTAGACTCATCTACCTTGCAGCCAGAACTCTGTATATGTAATTCATGGACTACACTGACATATAGATAGTTCTCTCTATATGGATATTTTGGACTTGTCTGCCATGCACCTAGCTCTCTGTACATGGGTATTTTGGACTAATCTGCCATGTAGGTAGCTTTCTGTTTATGAACGTATTGGACTTGTCTGCCATGTATTTAGCTCTCTGTATATGGACATTTTGGACTTGTTTGTCAGGTAGCTACCTCGCTGTACATGGATTTGTTGGACAGATTTGCCAAGTACGTAGCTATCTGTATATGGACACGTTATAAAGATCTGTGATGTAGCTAGGTCTCTGTATATGGAAATGTTGCACAACTCTGCCAAGTAGATACCTCTCTGTATATGAAAAATTGGACTCGTGTGACATGTAGTTAGCTCTCAGTATGTGGACATGTTGGACTCATCTATCATGTAGCCAGAACTCTGTATATGGAAATGTTGCACTATACTGCCAAGTAGGTACCTCTCTGTATATGAACAAATTGGACTAGTGTGACATGTAGTTAGCTCTCAGTATATGGACATGTTGGACTCATCTGCCATGTACGTAGTACCCTGAATATGGAAATGTTGCACTACTCTGCCATGTAGCTAGCTCTCTGTATATAGACAAGTTGGACTCATCTGCTTTGTACCAAGAACTCTGTATATGGAAATGTTGCACTACCCTGCCATGTAGCCAGCTCTCTGTATATGGACATTTTGGTCTCATCTGCCATGTAGCTAGTTTTCAATACATGAATATGTTGGACTGCTCTGCCAAGTAGGTAGCTCTCTGTATATGAACATATTGGACTTGTCTGCCATGTAGCTAGCTCTCTGCGTATAGACAAGTTGGAATCATCTGCCTTGTAGCTAGAACTCTGTATATGGAAATGTTGCACTACCCTGTCTTGTATCTAGCTATCTGTACATGGACAATTTGGACTCATCTGCCTTGTAGCTAGAACTCTATAAATGGATATGTTCCACTACTCTGCCATGTAGCTAACCCTTTTGGACTTGTCTGCCATGTAGGTAGTTCTCTATACTTGTATGTTGGACTGATCTGCCAAGTAGGTAGCTCTCTGCATATGAACATATTGGACTTGTCTGCCATGTAGCTGGTCCTCAATATATAGACAAGTTGGACTCATCTGCCTTGAAACTGGAACTCTGTATATGGAAATGTTGCACTACCCTGCCATATAGCTAGCTCTCTGTATATGGACATTTTGGACTCGTTTGTCATGTAGCTAGCTCTTTGTACATGGATGCTTTGGACTGACCTGCTATGTTGGTAGCTCCCAGTATACTGACACGTTGGACACATCTGCCATATAGCCTGAACTCTGTATATGGAAAAGTTGCACAACTCTGTCAAGTAGGTACCTCTCTGTACATGAACAAATTGGACTCATGTGACATGTAGTTAGCTCTCAATATATGGACATGTTGGACTAATCTGCCTTGTAGCAAGTACCCTGAATATGGAAATGTAGCACTACTCTGCCATGTAGCTAGCTCTCTGTATTTAGACAAATGGAACTCATCTGCATTGTAGCTACAACTCTGTATATGGAAATGATGCACTAAACTTCCATGTAGCTATCTCTCTGTATATGGACATTTTGGAATCATCTGCCATGTAGCTAGTTTTCAGTACATGGATATGTTGGACTGATCTGCCAAGTAGATAGCTCTCTGTATATGAACATATTGGACTTGTCTGCCATGTAGATAGCTCTCAGTATATAGGCAAGTTGGACTCATCTGCCTTGTAGGTAGAACTCTGTATATGGAAATGTTGCACTACCCTACCATGTAGCTAGCCCTCTATATATTGACAAGTTAGACACATCTGCCATATAGCTAGACCTCTGTATATGGAAATGTTGCACAACTCTGCCATGTAGCTAGATCTCTGTATATGGAAATGTTGCACGACTCTACCATTTAGCTAGCTCTCCGTATATGTACATTTTGACTAGTCAGCCACATAGCTAGCTCTCAGTATATGATCACGTTGGAATTATCTGCCATGTAGCCAGAACTCTATATATGGAAATGTTGCACAATGCTGCCAAGTAGGTACCTCTCTGTATATGAACAAAATGGACTACTGTGACATGTAGTTAGCTCTCAGTATATGGACATGTTGGACTCATCTGCCATGTAGCTAGTACCCTGTATATGGACATGTTGGACTATTCTGCCATTTAGCTAGCTCTCTGTATATAGATAAGTTGGACTCATCTGCGTTGTAGCAAGAAATCTGTATATGTAAATGGTGCGCTAACCTTCCATGTAGCTAGCTCTCTGTATATGGACATTTTGGACTCATCTGCCATGTAGCTAGTTTTTGGTACATGGATATGTTGGACTGAACTGCCAAGTAGGTAGCTCACTGTATATGCACATATTGGACTTTTCTGCCAGGTAGCTAGGTCTCAGTATATAGTCAAGTTGGACTAATCTACCTTGTAGCTAGAACTTAGTATATGGAAATGTTGCACTACCCTATCATGTAGCTAGTTTTCTGTATATAGACAAGTTGGACTCATCTGCCTTGTAGCAAGAACTCTATATATGGAAATGTTGCTCTACGCTGCCATGTAACTAGCACTCTGTATATAGACAAGTTGGACTCATCTACATTGCACCTAGTACTCTTTATATGGACATGTTGGACTACTCTGGCAAGTAGCTAGCTCTCTGTATATGGACATTTTAGTCGCATCTGCCACATAGCTAGCTCTCTGTACATAGATAGGTTGGACTGATCTGCCAAGTAGGTAACTCTCTGTATAATAACATATTGGATTTGTCTACCATGTAGCTAGCTCTCTGTATATAGACAATTTGGACTCATCTGCCTTGTAGCTAGAACTCTGTATATGGAATTGTTGAACTACTCTGATATGTTACTAGTTCTCTGTATATAGACAAGTTGGAATCATCTGACTTGTAACTAAAACACTGTATATGGAAATGTTGCACTACTCTGTCTTGTATCTAGCTATCTGTACATGGACATTTTGGACTCATCTGCCTTGTAGCTAGAACTCTATATATGGATATGTTGCACTACGCTGCCATTTAGCTAACTCTTTTGCACTTGTCTGCCATGTAGGTAGCTCGCTGTACATGTATGTTGGACTGATCTGCCAAGTAGGTAGCTCTCTGCATATGAACATAATGGACTTGTCTGCCATGTAGCTAGGCTTCAGTATATAGACAAGTTGGACTCATCTGCCTTGAAACTGGAACTCTGTATATGGAAATGTTGCACTACCCTGCCATGTAGCTAGCTCTCTCTATATGGACATTTTGGACTCGTCTGCCATGGATATGTTGGACAGATTTGCCAAGTAGGTAGCTCTCAGTATATAAACACGTTATAAAGATCTGTGATATAGCTAGGTCTCTGTATATGGAAATGATGCAAAACTCTGCCAAGTAGATACCTCTCTGTATTTGAACAAATTTGACTCATGTGTCATGTAGTTAGCTCTCTTTTTATGGATATGTTTGACTGATCTGCCAATAGGTAGCTCTCTATATATGAACATATTGGACTCTTGTGACACTTAGCTAGCTGTCAGTCATATAGCTAGACCTCTGTATATGGAAATTTTGCAAAACTCCGCCATGTAGCTAGCTCTCCGTATATGGACATTTTTTACTAGTCTGCCAGGTAGCTAGCTCTCTGTACATGGATATGTTGGACTGATCTGCCAATACGTAGCTCTCTGTATATGAACATATTGGACTCTTTTGACATGTAGCTAGCTCTCAGGATATGGACGAGTTGGACTCATCTGCCAAGTAGCTAGTATCCTATCTATGGACATGTTGGACTACTCTGTGATGTAGCTAATTCTCAGTATATGGACACGTTGGAAACATCTGTCATGTAGCTAGTACCCTTTATATGGAAATGTTGCATTACTCTGCCTTGTAGCTAGCTCTCTGTATATAGACCAGTTGGACTCATCTATCTTGTAGCTAGAACTCTGTATATGAAAATGTTGCACTACCCTGCCATGTAGCTAGCCCTCTATATATGAACATATTGGACTTGTCTGCCATGTACCTAGCTCTCAGTATATGGACACGTTGGACACGTTGGAAACATCTGCAATGTAGCTAGAATTCTGTATATGGAAATGTTGAACTACACTGCCATGTAGCTAGCTCTCTGTATAAAGACAAAATGGACTCATCTGCCTCGTAGCTAGAACTCTGTATGTGGAAATTGCTCACTAGGCTGCCATGTAGCTAGCACTTGTATATGGACAATTTGGACTCCTCTGCCATGTAGCTAGCTCTCTGTATATGGATAGGTTGGACTGATCTACCTAGTAGGTAGCTCTCTATATGAACATATTAGACTTGTCTGTCAAGTAGCTAGCTCTCAGTGTATAGACAATTTGGACTCATCTGCCTTGTAGCTAGAACTCTGTATATGGAAATGTTGCAATACTCTGCCATGTAGCTACTTTCTGTATATGAACACATTGGATTTGTATGTCATGTAGCTAGCTCTCAGTATATGGACATGTTGGACTCATCTACCATGTAGCTAGTGCCCTGTATATGGAAATGTTGCACTACTCTACGATGTAGCTAGTTCTCTGTACACAGACAAGATGGACTCATCTGTCTTGTAGCTAGAACTCTTTACATGGAAATGTTGCACTACCCTTCCAGGTAGCTAAATCTCTTTATTTTGATATTTTGGAGTCATCTGCCATGTATCTAGGTCATTGTACATGGATATTTTTGAATGTTCTGCCATGTAGGAGCTCTCAGTATATGGATATTATGGACTCGTCTGCCATATAGATAGTTCTGTGTACATGGATATGTTGGACTGAACTTCCATGTTGGTAGCTCTAGGTACATGAACATATTGGACTTGTCTGCCATGTAGCTAGCTCTCAGTATATACACAAGATGGACTCATCTGCCTTGTAGTTGGAACTCTGTATATGGAAGTGCTGCACTACCCTGTAATGTAGCTAGCTCTCTGTATATGGATATTTTGGACTCATCTGCCATGTAGTTAACTCTCTGTACATGGATATGTTGGACTGATCTGCCATGATGGTAGCTCTCGGTACTTGAACATATTGGACTTGTCTGCCATGTAGCTAGCTCTCAGTACATGGACATGTTGGACTCATCTGCCATGTAGCTAGTACCCTGTACATAGAAAAGTTGCACTACTGTGCCATGTAGCTACCTCTCTGTATATAGACAAGTTGAACTCATCTGCTTTTTATCTAGAACTCTGTATATGTAAATGCTGCACTACCCTGCCATGGAGCTAGCCCTTGTATGTGGACATTTTGGACTTGTCTGCCATGTAGCTACCTCTCTTTATATGGATATGTTGCACTGATCTACCAAGTAGATAGCTCTCTTTATATGAACATCTTGGCCTTTTCTTTCATGTAGCTAGCTCTAGTATATAGACAAGTTGGAGTCTTCTGACTTGAAGCTAGAACACTATATATGGAAATGTTGCACTACCCTGCCATGTAGGTAGCTCTCCGTATATGAACATATTGAATTTTTCTGCCATGTAGGTAGCTCTCAGTATATGGACATGTTGGACTCATCTGCCATGTAGCTAGTACCCTGTATATGAACATGTTGGACTACTCCACGATGTAGCTATCTCTCAGTAAATGGACACGTTGGAAACATCTGTCATGTAGTTAGAACTCTGTATATGGAAATGTTGCACTACTCTACCATGTAGCTAGGTCTCTGTATTATAGACAAGTTGGACTCATCTATCTTGTAGCTAGAACTCTGCATATGGAAATGTTCCACTACCCTGCCATGTAGCTAGCCCTGTGTATAATCACATATTGGACTTGTCTGCCTTGTAGCTTGCTCTCAGTATATAGACACATTGGACACATCTGCCATGTAGGTAGAACTCTGTAAATAGAAATGTTGAAATTCTCTCCCATGTAGCTAAATTTCTGTATATACACAAATTGGACTCATATTCCTTGCAGCTAGAACTCTGTATATGTAAATGTTGCACTTCCCTGCCATGTTGCTAGCCCTTTTATATGGACATTTTGGACTCATCTGCCATATAGCTAGCTCTCTATACATGGATATGTTGGACTGCTCTGCCAAGTAGGTAGCTCTCTGTTTATGAACATATTGGACTTGTCTTCCATGTAGCTAGCTCTCAGTATATGGACATGTTGAACTCATCTGCCATATAGCTAGTTCCCTGTATATGGAAATGTTACACTACCCTGACATGTAGTTAGCTCTCTGTATATGGACATTTTGGACTCATCTGCCATGTAGCTGGCTCTCTGTATATGGATATGTTGGACTGATATACCAAGTAGTTTGCTCTCTTCTATATGAACATATTGGACTTGTCTGCCATGTAGCTAGCTCTCAGTATGTAGAGAAGTTGGAATCATCTGCCTTGTAGCTAGAACTCTGTATATGGAAATGTTGCACTACCCTGTTATGTAGCTAGCTATCTGCATATAGATAAGTTTGACTCATGTGCCCTGTGGATAGAACTCTGTATATGGAAATGTTGCACTACCCTGATATCTAGCTAGCTCTGTGTATATGACCATATTGGACTTGTCTGTTATGAAGACAACTTGTCATTATATGGACATGTTGTACTCATCTGCCATGTAGTTAGTACCCTGTATATGGACATGTTGGAATACTCTGCCTTGTAGCTAGCTCTCAGTATATGTACACGTTGGAATTATCTGCCATGTAGCTGGAACTCTGTATTTGGAAATGTTGCACTACTGTACCATGTAGCTAGATCTCTGTATATAGAAAATTTGGACGCATCTCCCTTGTAGCTAGAACTCTGCATATGGATATGTTGCACTACAATGCCATGTAGCTAGCTTTCTGTATATGAACATATTGGAATTGTCTGTCATGTAGCTAGCTCTGAGTATATGGACATATTGGACTCATCTGCCATGTAGCTAGTACCCTGTATATGGAAATGTTGCACTACTTTGGCATGTAGCTAGCTCTCTATATATAGACAAGTTGGACTCATCTGCCTTTTAGCTAGAACTCTCTGTATAGAAATGTTACACTACCCTGCCATGAAGCTAGCTCTCTGTATATGGACATTTTGGACTTCTCTGTCGTATAGCTAGCTCTCTGCACATGGGTATGTTGGACTGATCTGCCAAGGAAGTAGCTATTTGTATATGAACATATGGGACTTGTCTGCCATGTAGCTAGCTCTCAGTATATAGACAAGTTGGACTCATCTGCCTTGAATCTAGAATTCTGTATATCGAAATGTTGCAGAACCCTGCCATTTATCTGGTTCTCTGTATGTGAAAACATTGGACTTGTCTTCCATGTAGCTAGCTCTCTGTATATGGACATGCTGGAATCATCTGCCATGTAGCTAGTACCACGTATATGGATATGTTGGAATAAATGTTGCACTACTCTGCCTTGTAGCTAGCTCTATGTATATAGACAAGTTGAACTCATCTGCCTTGTAGCTAGAACTCTGTATATGGAAATGTTGCCTGACCCTGCCATATAGCTAGCTCTCTGTATATGAACATATTGGACTCGTCTGACATGCAGTTATCTCTCTGTACATGGATATGTTGGTCTAATATACAAAGCTGGTATCTCTCTGTATATGAACATATGGGACTTGTTTGCTATGTAGCTACCTCTCAGTATATAGTCAAGTTGGACTCATCAGCCTTGAAGCTAGCAGTCTGTATATGGAAATTTTGCACTACTCAGCCAGGTATCTAGTTCTCTGTATATGGACATTTTGGACTCATTTGCCATGTAGCTAGCTCTCATTATATGGAAATGTTGGACTCATCTGCCATGTAGCCAATGCCCTGTATATGGACATGTTGGAGTACTATTCCATGTAGCTAGCTCTCTGTAAATAGACATGTTGGACTCATCTGCCTTATAGTTAGAACTCAGTATATGGAAATGTTGCACTACTCTGCCATGCAGCTCGCTCTCTGTATATAGACAATTTGGACTCATTTGTCTTGTAGCTAGAACCCAGCCAGGTAGCTAGCTCTCTCTATATAGACTTTTTGGACTCGTTTGCCATGTAGCTAACTCTCTATACATGGATATGTTGGACTGATCTGCCAAGTAGGCAGTTTTCTTTGTACATGGATATTTTGGACTCATCTGACATATAGGTAGCTCTCTGTATATGGACACTTTGGACACAACTGCCATGTAGCAAGAACTCTGTCTATGGAAATGATGCACAACTCTGTCATGTAGCTAGCTCTCTGTATCTAGACATTTTCGATTCATATGCCATGTAGCTAGCTCTCTGTACATGGATATGTTGGACTGATCTGCCAAGTAGGTAGTTTTCTGTATATGAACATATTGGACACATCTGACATGTAGGTAGTACCCTGTATATGGAAATGTTGCACTACACTATCCTGTAGCTAGCTTTCTTTATATGAACACTTTGGACTCATCTGCCATGTAGCTTGAAACATGTATATGGATATGATGCACTACTCTGCCATGTAGCTAGCTCACTGTATATAGACAAGTTGGACTCATCAGCCTTGTAGCTAGTATCCTGTATATGGATATTTTGGACTACTCTGACATCTAGCTAACTCTCTGTATATGGACATTTTGGACACATCTGTTATGTAGCTAGAACTCTGTATATGGAATCTTTGCTCGATGCTGCCATGTAACTAACTCTCTCTCTATGAACATATTGGACTTGTCTGCCATGTAGGTAGCTCTCATTACATGGACATGTTGGATTCATCTGCCACGTAGCTAGTACCTTGTACATGGACATGTTGCACTACGCTACCATGTAGCTAGCTCTCTGTATATAGACAAGTTGTACTCATATGCCTTGTAGCTAGAGCTCTGCATATGGAAATGTTGCACTACCCTGCCATTTAGCTAGCTCTCTGTATATAGACAATTTGGATTCATCTGCCTTGTAGCTAAATCTCTGTATATGGAAATGTTGCACTATCCTGCCATATAGCTACCTCTCTGTAAATACACAAGTTGGGCTCATCTGCCTTGTAGGTAGAACTCTGTATATGGATGTATTGCAGTACCCTGCCATGAAGCTAGCTCTCTGTATATAGATAAGTTGGACTCATCTGCCTTGTAGTTAGAAGTCTGTATATGGAAATTTTGCACTACCCTGCCATATAATTAGCTCTCTGTATATGGACATTTTGGATTCGTCTGTCATGTAGCTAGCTCTCTGGACATGGATATGTTGGACTGATCTGCCAAATTGGTAGCTCTCTGTACATGAACATATTGGACTTCTCTACTATGTAACTAGCTCTCAGTATATAGACAAGTTGGACTCATATACCTTGTAGCTAAAACTCTGTATATGGAAATGTTGCACTACCCTTCCATGTAGCTAGCTCTCTGTTTATGAACATATGGGACTTGTCTGGCATGTAGCTAGCAATCAGTATATGGACATGTTGAACACATCTGCCATGTAGCTAGTACCCTGTATATGGAAATGTTGCACTACTCTGACATGTAACTAGCTCTCAGTGTATGAACACGTTGGACACATCTGCCATATAGATAGAACCATTTATATGGAAATGTTCCACTACCCTGCCATGTAACTAGCTCTCTGTGTATGGACATTTTGGACACGTCTTACATGTAGCTAGCTCTATGTACATGGATATGTTGGTCTGATCTGCCAAGTTGGTAGCTCTCTGTACTTGAACATATTGGACATGTCAGCCATGTAGCTAGCTCTCAGTATATAGACAAGTTGGATTCACCTGCCTTGTACCTAGAACTCTGTATGTGAACATGCTGCAATACCCTGCCATCTATCTAGCTCTCTGTATATGAACACATTGGACTTGTCTTCCATATAGCTGGCTCTCAGTATATGGACATATTGGACTAAACTGCCATGTAGCTAGTACCCAGTATATGCACATGTCGGACTACTCTGGGTGTAGCTAGCTCCCAGTATATGGACAGGTTGGACACATCTGCCTTGTAGTTAGAATTCTGCATATGGAAATGTTACACTACAATGCCATATAACTAGCTCTATGTATATAGACAAGTCGGACTCATCTGCTTGTAGCTAGAACTCTGTATATGGAAATGTTGCACTGCCCTGCCATGTGGCTAGCTCTCAGTATATGGACACGTTGCAAATGTCTGCCATGTAGCTTGAACTCTATATATGGAAATGATGTCCTATTCTGCCATGCAGCTAGCTCTCTGTACATGAACATGTTGGACTGTTCTGCCATGTAGCTAGCTCTCTGTATATGAACATATTGGACTTGTCTGCCATGTAGCTAGCTCACAGTTTATGGACATGCTGGACTCATCTTCCACGTAGATAGTAAACTGTATACGGACACGTTGGACTACTCTGCCATGTAGCTAGGTCTCAGTATATGGACATGTTGGACTCATCTGCCATGTAGCTAGTACCCTGTATATGGACATATTGGACTACTCTGCCATGTAGCTAACTCTATATATATTGACAAGTTGGAATTATATGCCTTTTAGCTAGAAATCTTTATATTGAAATGTTGCACTACTCTGCCACGTAGTTAGTTCTCTGTACATGAACATATTGGACTTGTCTGCCATGTAGCTAGCTCTTTGTATATGAGTATTTTGGACTGATCTTCCACGTAGGTAGCTCTCACTGTATGGACACTTTGGACACATCTGCCATGTAGCTAGCTCTCTGTATATGGATATGTTGGACTGATCTGCAAAGTTGGTAGCTCTCTATACATGAACATATTGGATTTGTCTGCCATGTACCAAGCTCTCTGTACATGGATATGTTGGAAAGTTCTACAAAGTAAGTAGCTCTCTGTATATGAACATATTGGACTTGTCTGCCATGGAGCTAACTCTCACTATATGGACGCGTTGGACACATCTGCCATGTAGCTAGAACTCTGTATATGGAAATGTTGCACTACTCTGACACGTAGCTCGCTCTCAATATATAGAAATGTTGGACTCTTCTGCTTCGTAGCTTGAACTGTGTATATGGAAATGTTGCACTACCCTGCCATGTAGCTAGCTCTCTGTATATGAACATATTGAACTTGTCTGCCATGTAGCTAGCTCAGTATATGGACATGTTGGACTCCTCTGCCATGTAGCTAGTACCCTGTATAGGGACATGTTGGAAAACTATACCATGTAGCTAGCTCTCAATATATGGACACGTTGAACACATCGGCCATGCATCTAGAATTCTGTATATGGAAATGTTGCACTACCATGCCAGGTAGCTAGCTTCCTGTATATGCCCATTTTGGACTCGTATGCATGTATATGTTGTTGTTGTTGTTATGTGCCGTGGAGTCGGTTCCGACTCATAGTGACCCTGCACAGGTTTTCTGAGGATGTTAATCTTTACGGGAGCAGAAAGCCTTATCTTTCTCCTGCAGAGCAGCTGGTAGTTTCGAACTGATGACCTTGTGGTTCGCAGCCCGATTCGTAACCACTATGCTACCAGAGCTCCTTGTAGATAGAACTCTGTATATGGATATATAGTTCTGATCTGCCAAATAGGTAGTTCTCTGTATATGAACATATTGGACTTGTCTGCCATGTAGTTAGGTCTCAGTATATAGACAGGTTGGGCTCATCTGCCTTGTAGCTAGAACTCTGTATATGGAAATGTTGCACTACCGTTCCATGTAGCTAAATCTTTGTATATGGATACTTTGGACTCGTCTGCCATGTAGCTAGCTCTCTGTACATGGATATGTTGGACTAATATGCAAAGAAGGTAGCGCTCAGTATATGAACATAAGGAACTTGTCTGCCATATAGCTAGCTCTGAGTATATAGTCAAATTGGACTCATCTGCCTTGAAGCTAGAAGTCTGTATATGGAAATGTTGCAATACCCAGCCAGGTAGCTAGCTCTCTGTATATGCACATTTTGGACTCGTTTGCCATATAGCTAGCTCTCAGTATATGGACATGTGGGACTCATCTGCCATATAGTTTGTAACCTGTATATGGACATGTTGGACACATCTGTCATGTAGCTAGAATTCTATATATGGAAATGTTGCACTACTCTGCCATGTAACTTGCTTTCAGTATATAGACAATTTGGACTCATTTGCCTTGTAGCTAGAACTCTGTATGTGGAAATGTTGCACTACCCAGCCAGGTATCTATCTATCTCTATATGGACAGTTTGGACTCATTTACCATGTAGCTAGCTCTTTGTGCATGGATATTTTGGACTGATTTGTCATGTAGGTAACTCTCTGTATTTGGACATGTTGGACACATCTACCATGTAGCAAGAACTCTGTCTATGGAAATGTTGCGCAACTCTGCCATGTAGCTAGCTCTCTGTGTATAGACATTTTGGGTTCGTCTGCCATGTAGCTAGCTCTCTGTACATGGATATGTTGGACTGATCTAACAAGTAGGTAGTTCTCTGTATATGAACATATTGGACTCGTCTGACATGTAGGTAGTACACTGTATATGAAAATGTTGCACTACACTGCCATGTAACTAGCTCTCTGTATATGAACATATTGGACTTGTCTGCAATGTAGCTATTACCATATATATGGACATGTTGCACTACTCTGCCATGTAGGTATCGTTCAGAATATGAACCCTTTGGACTCATCTGCCATGTAGCTTGAACCTTGTATATGGAAATGATGCACTATTCTGCCATGTAGCTAGCTCTCTGTATATAGACAAGTTGGATTCCTCAGCCTTGTAGCTAATACCCTTTATATGGACATTTTGGACTACTATGACATGTAGCTAACTTTCTGTATATGGACCTTTTGGACACATCTGTTATGTAGCTAGAACTCTGTATACGGATTTGTTGCACTACGCTGCAATGTAATTAACTCTCTCTATATGAATATATTGGACTTGTCTGTCATGTAGCTAGCTCTCAGTACATGGTGATGTTGGATTCATCTGTCACGTAGCTAGTACCTTGTATATAGACATGTTGCACTATGCTGCCATGTAGCTAGCTGTCTGTATATAGACAAGTTGGACTCATGTGCCTTGTAGCTAGAGCTCTGTATATGGAAATGTTGCACTACCCTGCCATGTAGCTAGCTCTCTGTGTATAGACAATTTAGACTTGTCTGCCTTGTAGTTAGAACACTGTATATGGAAATGTTGCACTATCCTGCCATGTAGCTAGCTCTCTGTAAATTGACAAGTTGAACCCATCTGCATTGTAGCTAGAAATTTGTATATAGATATATTGCACTACCCTGCCATGTAGCTAGCTCTCTGTATATAGACAAGTTGGACTCATCTGCCTTGTAGTTAGAACTCTGTGAATGGAAATGTTGCACTACTCTGCCATGGAGCTCGCTCTCTGTATATAGATAATTTGGGCTCATTTGCCTTGTAGCTAGAACTCTGTATATGGAAATGTTGCTCTACCCAGTCAGTTAGCTATCTCTCTCTATATGGACATTTTGGACTGTTTGCCATGTAGCTAGATCTTTGTACTTTGATATTTTGGACTGATCTGCCATGTAGGTAGCTCTTTGTATATGGACACGTTGGACACATCTGCCATATAGCCAGAACTCTGTATATGGAAATGTTGCACAACTCTGCCATGTAGCTAGCTCTCTTTATATAGACATTTTGGATTCATCTGCCATGTAGCTAGCTCTCTGTATGTGGATATGTTGGACAGATCTGCAAAGTAGGTAGTTCTCTGTATATGAACATATTGAACTCGACTGACATGTAGGTAGTACCCTGTATATGGAAATGTTGCACTACACTGCCATGTAGCTAGCTCTCCGTATGTGAACATATTGGACTTGTCTGCAATGTAGCTAGTACCGTGTATATGGACATGTTGCACTACTCTGTCATGTAGGTACGTTTCAAAAAGTGAACACTTTGGACTCATCTACCATGTAGCTGGAACCCTGTATATGGAAATGATGCACTACTCTGCCGTGTAGCTAGCTCTCTGTATACAGACAAGTTGGACTCATCAGACTTGTAGCTAGAACTCTGTATATGGATATATTGCTTGACCCTGCCAAGTAGCTAGCTCTCTGTATATAGATAAATTCTAATCATCTGCCTTGTAGTTAGAACTCTTTATATGGAAATTTTGCACTACCCTGCCATGGAGCTAGCTCTCTGTATATGGACATTTTAGACATGTCTACCATGGAACTAGCTCTCTGTACATGGATTAGTTGAACTGATCTGCAAAGTAGTTAATTCTCTGGATATGAACATTTTGGACTTGTCTGGATGTTGCTAGCTGTCATTATATGGACATTTTGGACTCATCTGCCATGTAGCTAGTACCCTGTATATGGACATATTGGACTACTCTGCCATGTAGCTAACTCTCTGTATATTGACAAGTTGGAATTATCTGCCTTGTAGCTAGAAATCTGTATATTGAAACTTTGCACTACCCTGACATGTAGCTAGCATTCTGTACATGAACATATTGGACTTGTCTGCCATGTAGCTAGTTCTTTGTATATGAGTATTTTGCACTGATATTCCATGTAGGTAGCTCTCATTGTATGGACATTTTGGACATGTCTGCCATGTAGCTAGCTCTCTGTAAATGGATATGTTGGACTCATCTGCCAAGTTGGTAGCTCTCTGTATATGGCCATTTTGGACTCGTCTGCAATGTAGCTAGCCCTCTGTACATGGATATGTTGATCAGATCTTCCAAGTAGGTAGTTCTCTATATATGAACATATTGGACTTGTCTACATGTAGTTAACTCTCTGTATATAGGCGAGTTGGACTCATCAGCCTTGTAGCTAGAACTCTGTATATGGAAATGTTGCACTACCCTGCCATGTAGTTAGCTTTCTGTATATGAACATATTGTACTTGTCTGCTATGTAGCTAGCTCTCAGTATATGGACATGTTGAATATATATGCCATGTAGCTAGAACTCTGTACATGGACATGTTGGATTTATCTGCCATGTAGCTAACTATTAGTATATGAACATTTTGGACTATTCTGACATGTAGCTAGTGCTCTGTGCATGGATGTGTTGGACTAATCTGCCAAGTAGGTAGCTCTCTGTATATGAACATATTGGATTTGTCTACTATGTAGCTAGCTCTCAGTATATGGACATGTTGGACTCATCTGCCATGTAACTAGTACCCTTTATATGGACATGGTGGACTACTCTGTCATTAAGCTAGCTCTCAGTTTATGAACATGTTGGACACATCTGCCATGTAGCTAGACCTCTGTATATGGAAATGTTGCACTACCCTTCCATGTAGTGACATCTCTGTAAATGAACATATTGGACTTGTTTGCCATGTATCTAGCTCTCATTATGTGGACATGTTGGACTCATCTGCCATGTAGCTAGTACCCTGTATATAGACATGTTGGACTACTGTGCATGTAACTTGAACTTTGTATATGGAAATGTTGCCCTACCCTGCCAGGTAGTTAGCTCTCTGTATATGGACATTTTAGACTCATGTGCCATATAGGTAGCTTTCTTTACATGGATATGTTGGACTGATCTGCTAAGTAGGTACCTCTCTGTATATGAACATATTGGACTTGTCTGCCATGAAGGTGGCTCTCAATATATGGACATGTTGGACTCATATGACATGTAGCTAGTACCCTGTATATGTACAAGGTGTACTACTCTGACATATATCTAGCTCTCTGTATATTGACATGTTGGACACATCTGCCATGTAGCTAAAATTCTGTATGTGGAAATGTTGCACCATGCTGCATTGTAGCTAGCTCTTTGTATATGAACATATTGGACTTGTCTGCCAAGTAGCTACCTCTCATTATATGGACACGTTGCACATGTCTGCCATGTAGCTTGAACTCTATATATGGAAATGATGTCCTACTCTGCCATGCAGCTAGCTCTCTGTACATGGACATGTTGGACTGATCTGCCAAGTAGCTAGCTCTCTGTATATGAACATATTGGACTTGTCTGCCATGTAGCTAGCTCACAGTTTATGGACATGTTGGACTCATCTTACACGTAGCTAGTAAACTGTATACGGACATGTTGGACTACTCTGCCATGTAGCTAGGTCTCAGTATATGGAAAAGTTGGACTCATCTGTCTTGTAGCTAGAACACTGTATATGTAAATGTTGCACTACTCTGCCATGTAGCTAGCTCTCTATACATGGATATGTTGGACTGATTTGCCAAGAAGGTAGCTCACTACATATGAACATATTGGACTTGTCTGCCATGTAGCTTGAACCTTGTATATGGACATGTTAAACTACTCTGCCTTGTAGCTAACTCTTAGTAAATGGACACGTTGGACATATCTGCAATATAGTTAAAACACTGTACATGGACATGTTGCACTATTCTGTCATGTAGCTAGCTCCCTGTATCTGGACATTTTGGACTCTTCCGACATGTAGCTAGCTCTCTATGCATGGATATGATGGACAGATCTGCCAAGTAGGTAGCTCTCTATACATGAACATATTAGACTTGTCTTCAATGTAGCTAGCCTCAGTATATGGACATGTTGGAATCATCAGCCATGTAGCTAGTACTCTATATATGGACATGTTGCACTACTCTGCCATGAAGCTAGCTCTCAGTATATAGACAAGTTGTGCTCATTTGCCTTCTAGCAGGAACTCTGTATATGGAAATTTTACACTACCCTGCCATGTAGCTAACTCTCTATCTATAGGCAATTTGGACTCTTCTGACAAGTTGCTAGCTCTTAAGCATGGATATGTTGGACAGATCTGCCAAGTAGGTAGCTCTCTGTATATGAACATACTGGACTTGTCTACCATGTGGCTAGCACTCAGTATATGGACAGTTGGACTCATCTGCCATGTATCTAGAACCCTGTATATGGACATGATGGACTACTCTGCCTGTAGCTAGCTCTCAGTATATGAACACGCTGGACACAAATACCATGTAGCTTGAACTATGTATATGGAAATGTTGCACTACCCTGCCATGTAGCTAGCTCTCTGTACATGAATATATTGCACTTGTCTGCCATGTAGCTAGCTTTCAGTATATGGACATCTTGGACTTATCTGCCATGTATCTTGAATTCTGTATATGGACATGATGCACTACTCTGCCATGTTGCTAGCTCGCTGAATATCAGCAAGTTGGATTTTTCTGCCTTGTAGCTAGTACACTGTATGTGGACATGTTGGACTACTCTGCCATGTAGCTAGCTCTCAGTATATGGACACATTGGACACATCTGCCATGTAGCTAGAAATCTGTATCAGGAAAAGTTGCACTACCCTGCCATGGAGCTATCTCTCTGTATATGAACACATTGGACTTGTATGCCATGTAGCTAGCTCTCAGTATATAGACATGTTGGACTTATCTGCCATGTAGCTAGTACCCTTTATATGGATATATTGCCCTACTCTACCATGTAGCCAGCTCTCTGTACATAGACAAGTTGGACTCATCTGTCATGTAGCTTGAACTCTGTATACGGAAATGATGCACTACTCTGCCATGTTGCTAGCTTGCTGAATATCAACAAGTTGGATTTTTCTGCCTTGTAGCTAGTACACTGTATGTGGACATGTTGGACTACTCTGCCAAGTAGCTAGCTCTCAGTATATGGACACATTGGACATATCTGCCATGTAGCTAGAAATCTGTATCAGGAAAAATTGTACTATCCTGCCATGTAGCTATCTCTCTGTATATGAACATATTGGACTTGTATGCCATGTAGCTAGATCTCAGTATATAGACATGTTGGACTTATTTGCCATGTAGCTAGTACCCTTTATATGGATATATTGCCCTACTCTGACATGTAGCCAGCTCTCAGTACATAGACAAGCTTGACTCATCTGTCATGTAGCTTGAACTCTGTATACGGAAATGATGCACTATTCTGCCATTTTGCTAGCTCATTGTATATCGACAAGTTGCACTTTTCTGCCGTGTAGCTAGTACCTTGTATATGGACATGTTGGACTACTCTGCCATGTAGCTAGCTCTCAGGATAACGACACTTTGGACTCATCTGACATGTAGCTTGGACTCTGTTTATGGAAATGGTGCACTACTCTACCATGTAGCTAGCTCTCTATATAGGGACATATTGTACTTGTCTGCTATGTAGGTAGCTCTCAGTATATGGACACATTGAACATATATGCCATGTAGCTAAAACTCTGTATATGGACATGTTGGACTACTCAGCCCTGTACTAGCTCTCAGTATATAAACATTTTGGACTCGTGTGACATGAAACTAACGCTCTGTTCATGGATATGTTGGACTAATCTGCCAAGTAGTTAGCATTCTGTAAATGAACATGTTGAAATTGTCTGCAATGTTGCTAGCTCTCAGTATATGGACATGTTGGACTCATATGCCATGTAGCTAGTACCCTTTATATGGACATGGTGGACTACTCTGCAATGTAGCATGCACTCAGTAAATACACACGTTGGACACATCGGCCATGTAGCTAGAACTCTGTATATGGAAATGTTGCACTATCCTGCATTGTAGCTAAGTGTCTGCATATGAACATATTGGACTTGTCTGCCATGTAGCTAACTCTCAGTATATGGACATGTTGGAC
>NW_006408814.1:3111905-3139743 GCF_000296735.1 Chrysochloris asiatica | reverse complement strand
CATGTAGCTAACTCTCAGTATATGGACATGTTGGACTCATCTGACATGTAGCTAGTACAATGTCTATGGACATGTTGGACAACTGTGCCATGTAGCTAGCTCTCAGTATATGGACACATTGAACACATCTGCTTTGTAGCTTGAACCTGTATCTGGATATGATGCGCTAACCTGCCTAGTAGCTAACTCTCAGTACATAGAACTCTCTGTATGTAGTCAAGTTGGACTCATCTGCCTTGTAGCTAGAACTCTGTATATGGAAATGTTGCAGTAAGCTGTCAGGTAGTTACCTCTCTGTACATTGACAAATTGGACTCATCTGTCTTGTAGCTAGAACACTGAACATGAAAATGTTGCACAACACTGCCAAGTAGGTAACTCTTTGTATATGAACATATTAGACTTCTCTGGCATGTAGCTAGCTCTCAGTATATGGACACGTTTTACACATCTGCCATGTAGCTAGAACTGTGTATATGGAAAAGTTGCACTACCCTGCCATGTAGCTAGCTCTCTGGATATGAAAATATTGGACTTTTTTAACATGTAGCTAGCTCTCAGTATATGGACATGTTGGATTCATCTGCCATGTAGCTAGTACACTGTATAAGGACATGTTGCACTATTCTATCATGTAGCTCGCTCTCAGTATATGGACAAGTTTGACACATCTGCCATGTAGATAGAACTCTGTATATGGACATGCTGGACTACTCTGCCATTTAGCTAGCTCTCTATATTTAGACAAGTTGGACTCATCTGCCTTGTAGCTAGATCTATGTATATGATGCACTAACCTGCCTAGTAGCTAACTCTCAGTACATAGAACTCTCTGTATGTAGTCAAGTTGGACTCTGTCAGTTAGCTACCTCTCAGTATATGGATACGTTCAACACTTCTGCCATGTAGCTAGAAATCTGTATTATGACATTTTGGACTCATGTGACATGTAGTTAGCTCTCTGTGCATTGATATTTAAGACTGATCTGCCATGTAAGTAGCTCTCATTATATGGACACGTTGGACACATCTGCCTTGTAACTAGAACTCTGTATTTGGAAATGTTGCACTACTCTGCCATGTATTTAGCTTTCTGTATATGTACATAATGGGCTTGTCTGTCATGTATCTATCTATCAGAATATGGACCTGTTGGACTCATCCGCCATTTAGCTAGTACCCTGTATATGGACATGTTGGACTACTCTGCCATGCAGCTAGCTTTCAATATATGGACGCATTGGACTCATCTGCCATGTTGATAGTACCCTGTATATGCACATGTAGGACTACTCTCAGTAGCTAGGCTCAGTATATAGACAATTTGGACTCATCTGCCTTGTAGGTAGAATTCTGTATATGGAAAAGTTACACTACAATGCAATATAGCTAGCTCTCTGTATATGGACATTATGGGTTCTTCTGACATGTAGATAGTTCTCTGTACATGGATATGTTGGACTGATCTGCCAATTAGGTAGCTCTCTGTATATGAACATATTGGAATTGTCTGCCATATAGCTAGCTCTCTGTATATGGACATTATGGGTTCTTCTGACATGTAGATAGTTCTCTGTACATGGATATGTTGGACTGATCTGCCAATTAGGTAGCTCTCTGTATATGAACATATTGAACTTATCTTCCATGTAGCTAGCTCTCAGTTTACGGACATGTTGGACTCATCTGCCATGTAGCTAGTAGCGTGTATATGAACATGTTGGACTACCCTGCCATGTAGGAAGCTCTCAGTATATGTTCACGTTGGACACATCTGTCATCCATCTATATCTCTGTATATGGAAATGTTTCACTATCCTGCCATGTAGTTAGCTCTTTCTATATGAACATATTGGACATGTCTGCCATGTTGCTTGCTCTCAGTATATGGACATGTTGGACTCATCTGCCATGTAGCTAGGACTCTGTATAGGGAAATGTTGCACTACCCTGCCATGGAGCTAGCTCTCTGTATATGAACATATTGGATTTGTCTTCCATGTAGCTAGCTGTCAGCATATGGAAATGTGGCACTCTTATACCATGTAGCTAGTACCCTGTATATGGACATGTTGCACTAGACTGCCATGTAGCTAACTCTCTGTATATAGATGAGTTAACTCATCTGCTTGTAGCTAGAACTCTGTATATGAAAATGTTGCACAACCCTGCCATGTAGCTAGCTCTCTGTATATTGACATTTTGGACTCGTCTGAAATTTAGCTAGCTCTCTATGCATGGATATGTTGTACAGATCTGCCAAGTAAGTATCTCTCTTTAAATGACCTACTGGACTTGTCTTCCCCATTGCTAGCTCTCAGTATATGGACACTTTGGACGAATCTGTCATGTAGCTTGAACTCTGTATATGGAAAGATGCACTACTCTGCCATGTAGCTAGCTCTCTGTATATGAACATATTGGATTTTTCTGCCATGTAGTTAGCTCTCAGTATATGGAGACGTTGGGCATATCTGCCATGTAGCTTGTACTCTTTAAATGAACATGTTGGACTACTCTGCCATGTAGCTTGTTCTCAATATGAAAACTTTGGACTCATCTGCCATGTAGCTTGAACTCTGTATATGGAAACGATGCACTACTCTGCCATGTGGCTACCTCTCTTTACATGGATATATTGGACTGATCTGCCAATTAGCTAGCTCTCTGAATATGAATATATTGGACTTGTCTACCATGTATCTAGTACCGTGTATGTGGACATATTGGACTACTTTGCCATGTAACTAGCTCTCAGTATATGAACATGTTGGACTCATCTGCCATGTAGCTAGAATTCTGTATATGGAAACTTTGCACTACACTGCCATGTAGCTAACTCTCTATATATAGACAAGTTGGACTCATCTGCCTGGTAGGTAGAATTCTGTATATGGAAATGTTGCACTACACTGCCATGTAGCTAGCTCTCAGAATATGAACGTATTCTACTTCTCTGCCATGTATCTAGCTCTCAGTATATTGACATGTTGGACTCATGTGCCATGTAGCTTGTATCCTGTATATGGACATGTTGGACTACTCTGCCATGTAGCTAGGTCTCAGTATATGGACAAGTTGGACTCATATACCTTGTAGCTAGATATCTCTATGTGGAAATGTTCTACTACCGGCCATGTAGCTAACTCTCTGTATATAGACAAGTTGGACTCATCTGCCTTGTAACTAGAACTCTGGATATGGAATGTTGCACTACCCTGTCATGTAGCTAGCTCTCTGTGTATGATCATATTAGAATTCTCTGACGTGTAGCTTGCTCACAGGATATGGACATGTTGGACTCATCTGCTATGTTGCTAGTTCCCTGTATATGGACATGTTGCGCTACTCCGACATGTAGCTAGCTCTCAGTATATGGACACGTTGAATGCATCTGCCATATAGCTAGATCTCTGTATATGGAAATATTGCATTACCCTGCCATGTAGTTAGCTCTTTGTTTATGAACATATTGGACTTTTATGCCATTTAGCTAGTTCTCATTATATGGACATGTTGGACTCTTCGGCAATATTGATATTGCCCTGTATATGGACATGTTGGACGACTCTGCCATGTAACTAGGTCTCAGTATATGGACAAGTTGGACCCATCAGCCTTGTAAGTAGAACTCTATATGGAAATGTTGCACATCCCTGACATGTAGCAAGATAACTGTATATAGTCAAATTGCATTCATCTGACATGTAGCTAGAATTCTGTATATGGAAATATTACACTACCATGCCATGTAGCTAGCTTTCTATATATAGTCAAGTTGGACTCATCTTTCTTGTAGCTAGAACTATGAATACGGAAATGTTGACCTACCCTGCCATGTAGCTAGTACTCTCTATATGGACATGTTGGAATACTCTAACATGTAGCTTGCTCACAGTATATGGACCTGTTGGACTCATCTGCCATGTAGGTATTTCCCTGTACATGGACATGTTGCATTACTCTGCCATGTAGGTAGCTCTCAGTATATGGACACATTGGACACATCTGCCATGTAGCTAGAACTCTTCATATGGAAAAGTTGCACTACCCTGACATGTAGTTAGCTCTGTGTATATGAATATATTGGACTTGTCTGTCATGTTGCTAGGTTTTAGTATATGGATATGTTGTACTCATTAGCCAGGGAGCTATTCCTATATATATACACATGTTGGACTCATTTGCCATGTTGTGAACTCTCAGTATATGGACCTGTTTGACTCATCTGCCATGTAGCTTGTACCCTGTACATGGACATGTTGGACGACACTGCCACGTAGCTAGTACACTGGATAGGGACATGTTGGACTACTCTGCCATGTAGCTAGAGCTCTGTATATGGAAATGTTGCACTACCCTGACATTTAGTTAGCTCTTTGTACATGAACATAATGGATATTATACTCTGTATCTAGCTCTCAGTATATGGACATGTAGGACTCATCTGCCATGTAGCTAGTACCCTGTATATGGACATGTTGGACTACTCTGCCAAGGAGCTAGATATTAGTATATGGACAAGTTGGACTCATCTGCCTTGTAGCTAGAACTCTGTATATGGAAATGTTGCACTACTCTGCCATGTAGATAGCTCTCTGTATATGAACATATTGGAATTGTCTGCCATGTAGCTAGATCAAAATATAAGGATATGTTGGTCTCATCTGCCATGTAGCTAGTACCCTGTATATGGACATGTTGGACTACTCTTCCATGTAGTTAGCTCTCTGTATATGAACATATTGTATTTGTCTGCTGTGTAACTAGCTCTCAGTATATAGACAAGTTGGACTCATCTGCCATGTAGCTAGTACCCTGTATATGGACATGTTGCACTACCCTGCCATGGAGCTAGTTCTGTGTATATAGTCAAGTTGGACTCACCTGCCTTGTAGCTAGAACATTGTATATGGAAATGTTGCACTAACCTGCCATGTAGCTAGCTCTAAGTATATAGACAAGTTAGTCTCATCTGTCTTGTAGCTAGAACTGTGTATATGGAAATGTTGCACAACCCTGCCATGTAGCCAGCTCTCTGTATATGAACATATTGGAATTGTATGCCATGTAGCTAGCTCACAGTATATGAACATGTTGGGCTCATCTGCCATGTAGCTAGTACCCTGTATATGAACATGTTGCACTACCCTTCCATGTAGCTAGTTCTCAGTATATGGACACGTTGGAAACATCTGACATGTAGCTAGAAATGTGTATATGGAAATGTTGCACTACCCTGCCATGTAGTGAGCTCTCTGTATATGAACATATTGGCCTTTTTTTTGCCATGTAGCTATCTCCCAGTACATGGATATGTTGGACACATAGGCCATGTAGCTAAAACTCTGTATATGGACATGTTGCACTGGGCTGCCATTTAACTAGCTCTCTGTATATGAACATTTTGGATTCATCTGCCATGTAGCTAGCTCTCTGTAAATGGATATGTTGTACTGATCTGCCAAGCAGGTAGCTCTCTGTTTATGAACATATTGGATCTGTCAGACATGTAGCTAGCTCTCAGTATATGGACATGCTGGCTCACCTACCGTGTAGCTATTACCCTGTATATGGACATGTTGGACTGTTCTACCATGAACCTATGTATCAGTATTTGGACAAGTTTGACGCATCTGCCTTGTAGCTAGAACTCTGAATATGGAAATGTTGCACTACCCGACCATGTAGCTAGTGCTCTGTATATGGACATTTGGATTCATCTGCCTTGTAGCTAGAATTCTGTATATTGAAATGTTGCACTACACTGCCATGTAGCTAGCTTTTTGTATATGAACCTATTGTATTTGTCTGCCATGAAGTTAGATCACAGTATATGGACCTGTTGGACTCATCTGCCATGTAGCTAGTACCCGGTATATGGACATGTTGGATAACTCTGCCATGAAGCTAGATCTCAGTATATCTACAGGATGGACTTATCTTCCTTGTAGCTGGGACTATCTATATGGCAATGTGCCATGACCCTGCCATGTAGCTAGCTATGTGTATATACTCTAGGTGGACTCATCTGCCTAATAGCTAGAACTCTGCTTATGGAACTGTTGCACTACCAAGCCATGTAGTTAGCTCTCTGTATATGAACATATAGGAATTGTCTGTTATGTAGCTAGCTCACAGTATATGTACATGTTGGACTTATCTGCCATGTAGCTAGTATCATATACATGGACATGTTGGACTACTTTTCCCTGTAGCTAGCTCTCAGTATATGGAAAAGTTGGACTCCTCTCCCTTGTAGCTAGAATTCTCTATATGGACATGTTGCACTACCTTGCCATGTAGCTAGCTATCTGTATATAGTCAAGTTGGACTCATCTACCTTGTAGCTAGATCTCTGTATATGGATATGTTGCACTATCATGCCATGTAGCTAGCTCTCAGTATATGGAAACGTTGGAAACATCTGCCATGTAGCTAGAACTCTGTATATGGAAATGTTGCACTAGCCTGCCATGTAGCTAGCTCTCTGTATATGAACATATTGTTCTTGTCTGCCGTGTAATTAGCTCTCAGTATATGAACATGTTGGACTCATCTGCCATGTAGCTTGTACCCTATATATGCACATGTTGGTCTACTCTTCCATGTAGCGAGTTCTCAGTAAATGGACAAGTTGGACTCATCTGCCTTGTAGCTAGATCTCTTTATATGGAAATTTTGCACTACCGTGCCATGTAGCTTGCTCTCTGTATATAGTCAAGTTGGACACATCTGCCTTGTAGCTAGAACTCTGTATATGGAAATGTTGCACTACCCTGCCATGTAGCTAGCTCTCTGTATATGAACATATTGGAATTGTCTTCCATGTAAATAGCTCACAGTATAGGAAAATGTTTGCCTCATCTGCCATATAGCTAGTACCCTGTAGATGGACATCTTGCACTACTCTGCCATGTAGCTAGCTACAGTATGCGGAAACGTTGGAAACATCTGCCATGTAGCTAGAACTTTGTATATGGAAATGTTGCAATACCATGAAATGTAGCGAGCTCTCTGTACATAAACATATTGGACTTTTCTGACGTGCAGCTAACTCTCAATATGTGGTCAAGTTGGACTCATCTGCCATGTAGCTAGTATGCTGTATATGGACATGTTGGACTACTCTGCCCTGTAGCTAGGTCTCAGTATATGGACAAGTTGGACTCATATGCCTTGTACTAGAACTCTCTATATGGAAATATTGCACTACCCTGCCATGTAGCTAGATCTCTGTATATAGTCAACTTGGACTCATCTACCTTGTTGCTAGATCTCTGTGTATGGAAATGTTGGACTTATCTGCCATTTAGCTAGCTCTCTGTCTATGAACATATTGTACTTGTCTGCTGTGTATCTAGCTCTCAGTATATGGACATGTTGGATTCATTTGCCATGTAGCTTGTATCCTGTATATGGACATGTTGGACTACTCTGCCATGTAGCTAGGTCTCACAATATGGACAAGTTGGACTCATATGTCTTGTAGCTAGATGTCTCTATGTGGAAATGTTTCACTACCCTGCCATGTAGCTAGCTCTCTCTATATATAGTCAAGTTTGACTTGTCTGCCTTAGAGCTAGAATTCTGTATATGGAAATGTTTCACTACCCAGCCATAATACAAGCTCTCTGTATACGAATACATTGGAATTGTCTGACATGTAGCTAGGTCAAAGTATATAAACATGTTGGACTCATCTGCCATGTAGTTAGTACCCTATATATGGACATGTTGCACTACTCTGCCATGTAGCTAGCTCTCAGTATATGGACACTTTGGAAATATCTGCCATGTAGCTAGAATTGTGAATATGGAAATGTTGCACTCCGCTGCCATGTAGCAAGCTCTCTGTATATGAACATATTGGAATTGTCTGCCATGAAGCTAGCTCACAATATATGGACCTGTTGGACTCATCTGCCATGTAGCTAGTACCCTGTATATGGACATGTTGGTCTACTCTGCCATGTAGCTAGCTCTCAGTATATAGACAAGTTGGACTCATATGCCTTGTAGCTAGAACTCTGTATATGGAAATGTTGCACTACGCTGCCACATAGCTAGCTCTCTGTATATGAACATATTGTACTTGTCTGCCGTGTAATTAACTCTCAGTATATGGACATGTTGGACCGATCTGCAATGTAACTTGTACCCTATATACGGACATGTTGGTCTATTCTACCATGTAGCGAGTTCTCAATATAAGGGCAAGTTGTACTCATGTGCCTTGTAGTTAGATCTCTTTATACGGAACTGTTGCATTAACATGCTATGTAGCTTGCTCTCTGCATATAGTCAAGGTGGACATATCTGCCTTGTAGCTAGAACTCTGTATAAGGAAATGTTGCACTAACCTGCCATGTAGTTTTCTCTCTGTATATGAACATATTGAAATTGTCTGCTATGTAGCCAGCTCACAATATAGGAAAATGGTGGACTCATCTGCCATGTAGCTAGTACCCAGTATATGGACATGTTGCACTACTCTGCCATGTCGCTAGCTCTCAGAATATGGACACGTAGGAAACATCAGCCATGTAGCTAGAACTGTGTATATGGAAATGTTGCAGTACTCTGCCATGTAGCGAGCTCTCTGTAAATAAACATATAGGACTTTTCTGCCATGCAGCTAACTCTCAGTATATAGACATTTTGGACTCATCTGCCATGTAGCTAGTACCCTATATATGGACATGTAGGACTACTCTGCCATGTAGCTAGGTCTCAGTATATAGACAAGTTGGATTCATCTGCACTATAGCTAGAACTCTCTATATGGAAATGTTGCATTACCCTGCCATGTAGCTAACTCTCTATATATAGTCAAGTTGGACCCATCTGTCTTGTAGCTTGAACTCTGTATATGAAAATGTTGCACTACCCTGCCATGTAGCTAGCTCTCTGTATATAAACATATTGGAATTGTCTGCCATGTAGTTAGCTCACAATATATGAACATGTTGGACTCATCTGCCATGTAGCTAGTACCCTGTATATGGACATGTTGCCCTACCCTGCCATGTAGCTAGCTCTCAGTATATGGACACGTTGGAAACATCTACCATGTACCTAGAACTGTGTATATGGAAATGTTGCACTACCCTGCCATGTAGTGAGCTCTCTGTATATGAACATATTGGAATTTTTTGCCATGTAGCTAGCTCTCAGTATATGGAAACGTTGGACACATAGACCATGTAGCTAGAACTCTTTATATGGAAATGTTGCACTACCCTACCATGTAACTACCCCTATGTATATGAACATATTGGACTTTTCTGCTATGTAGCTAACTCTCAGTATATGGACATGTTGGACTCATCTGCCATGTAGCTAGAACTCTGTAAATGGACATGTTGGACTACTTTGCTATGTAGCTAGCTCTCATTAAATGGACACGCCTGACTCATCTGCCATGTAGCTAGAACTCTGTATATGGACATGTTGCACTAGGCTGCCATTTAACTAGCTCTCTGTGTATTACCATTTTGGACCCATCTGCCATGTAGCTAACTCTCTGTACATGGATATGTTGGACTGATCTCCCAAGAAGTTAGCTCTCTGTATTTGAACATATTGGACCTGTCAGCCATGTAGCTGGCTTTCAGTATATGGACATGCTGGACTTATCTGCCATGTAGCTAGTACACTGTATATGGGCACGTTGGACAACTCTGCCATGAAGCAATGTCTCAGTATTTGGAAATGTTGCACTACCCAGCCATGTAGCTATCTCTCTGTATGTAGTCAAGTTGGACTCATCTGCCTTGTAAATAGAACTCTGTATATGGAAATGTTGCACTACAATGCCATGTAGTAATCTCTCTGTATATGAACATATTGTACTTGTCTGCGTGTAGCTAGCACTCACAATATGGACATGGTGGACTTATATGCCATGTAGCTTGTACCCTCTATATGGACATGTTGGACTACTCGGCCATGTACCTAGGTGTCAGTATATGGACAAGTTGGATTTATCTGCCTTGTAGCTAGAATCTGTATATGGAAATGATGCACTACCCTGCCATGAAACTAGCTCTCTGTATCTAGTCAGATTGGACTCATCTGCCTTGTAGCTAGAACTCTGTATATGGAAATGTTACACTACACTGCCATGTAGCTAGCTTTCTTTATATGAACATATTCGAATTGCCTGCCCTGAAGCTAGCTCACAGTATATGGATCTGTTGGACTCATCTGCCATGTAGCTACTACACTTTATATGGACATGGTGGACAACTCTGCCGTGTAGATTGCTCTCAGTATATGTACAAGTTGAACTCATCATCCTTGTAGCTAGAATGTTCTATATGGAAATGTTGCATGGTCTTGCCATGTAGCTAGGTCTCTGTATATATTTAAGTTGGACTCAGCTGCCTTGTACCTAGAACTCTGGAAATGGAAATGTTGCAGTACCTTGCCATGTAGTTAGCTCTCTGTATATGAACATATTGGAATTGTCTGTTATGTAGCTAGCTCACAGTATATGGACATGTTGGACTTATCTGCCATGTAGCTAGTACCATGTATATGGACATGTTGGACCACTCTGCCATGTAGCTAGGTCTCAGTATATGGACAAGTTGGGCTCATCTGCCTTGTAGCTAGATCTTTCTATATGGAAATGTTGCACTACTATTTCATGGAGCTAGCTCTCTGTATATAGTCAAATTTGACTCATCTGCCATGTAGCTAGAACTCTGTATATGGAAATGTTGCACTACCATGCCATGTAGCTAGCTGTCTGTATATGAACATATTGTACTTGTCTGCCATGTAACTAGCTCTCAGTATATGGATATGTTTGACTCATCTGCCATGTATCTTGTACCCTATATACGGACATGTTGGTCTATTCTGACATGTAGCTAGCTCTCAGTATATGGACAATTTAGAGTCATCTGCCTTGTAGCTAGATCTCTTCATACGGAAATGTTGTAATACTCTGCCATGTAGCTTGCTCTCTGTACATAGTCAAGATGGACACATCTGCCTTGTAGCTAGAACTCTGTATATGGAAATGTTGCACTACCCTTCCATGTAGTTAGGCCTCTGTATATGAACATATTGGAATTGTCTGCCATCTTGCTAGCTCACAGTATAGGAAAATGTTGGACTCATCTGACATATAGCCAGAACCCTGTATATGGACATGTTTCACTACTCTGCCATGTAGCCAGCTCTCTGTATATAGACAATTTGGAATCATATGCCTTGTAGCTAGAATTCTGTATATGGAAATGTTGCACTACCCTGCCATATAGCTAGCTTCCTGTATATGGACATTTTGGACTCGTCTTACATGTATTTGGCTCTCTGTGCATGGGTATTGTGGAGTGATCTACTATGTAGCTAGCTCTCAGTATATGGGCACGTTGAACACATCTGCCATGTAGCTACCTCTCAGTATATGGACACGTTGGACACTTCTGTAATGTTTCTAGAACTCTGTATATGGAAATGTTGTACTGCCTTTCCACGTAGCTACCTCTCTATATATAGACAAGTGGGACTCATCTGCCTTCAATCTGAATGTCTATATATGGAAATGTTGCACTACCCTGCCATGTAGCTAGCTCTCTTTATATAGACAAGTTGGACTCATCTGCATTGTAGCTAGAACATTGTATATGGAAATGTTGCACTACCCTCACATATAGCTTGTTTTCTGTATATGGGCATTTTGTACTCATCTGCCATGTAGCTAGAACTCTGTATATGGAAATGTTGCACTACCCTGCTATATAGCTAGCTCTCTGTATATGGACATTATGGACTCGTCTGATGTGTAGCTAGCTCTCTGTGCATGGATATTAAGGACACATCAGCCATGTAGCTACCTCTCAGTATATAGACACATTAGACACTTCTTCCATGTAGCAAGATCTCTGTATATGGAAATGTTGCACTCCTCTGCCATGTAGCTGGTTCTCTGTATATAGGCAAGTTGGACTCATCTGCCTTGTAACTAGAACACAGTATATGGAATGTTGCACTACCTTGTTATGAATCTAGCTCTCTGTATATGGACATTATGGATTCGTCTGACATGTAGCTACCTCTCTGTACATGGATATGTTGGAATGATCTGCCACATAGGTAGCTCTCTGTATATTAACATATTGGACTTGTCTGCCATGTAGCTAGCTCTCCATATATGGACTCATGTGCCTTGTAGCTAGAACTCTGTATATGGAAATGTCGCACTACCCTCTCATGTAGCTAGCTCTCTGTATATAGACAAGTTGGATTCATCTGACTTGTAGCTAGAACTCTGTATATGGATATGTTGCACTCCCCTGCCATGTAGGTAGCTCTCTGTCTATGGATATTTTGGACTCTTCTGTCATGTAGCTAGCTCTCAGTATATGGACACGTTGGACACATCTGACATGTAGCTAGAACTCTCTATATGGAAATGTTGCATTACTCTGCCATGTATACAGACAAGTTGGACTCATCTGTCTTACAGCTAGATATCTGTATATGGAAATGTTGCATTACCCTGCCTTGGAGCTAGCTTTCTGTTCATGGATATGTTGCACTGATCTGTCAAGTAGGTAGCTTTCTGTATATGAACATATTGGACCTGTGTGCCATGTAGCTAACTCTCTGTATATGAACACTTTGGAGTCATCTGCCATGTAGCTTGAACTCTATATAGGGAAATTATGCATTACTTTGCCATGTGTTTAGTGTAATACATGTTTTGTTTTCATTCCTATACGTGAAATAGCTTCCCCAATTGATTCTTTGTCTCTTTCAACAGTTCTTACTATTCATCACTTAGCAAGCAAATTCATGGAGGCTGTCATTTTCAAACAGATATTTTGGACATTTTGGACTCCTCTGACATGTAGATAGCTCAATGTGCATGGATATTTTGGACTGTTCTGCCAAGTAGCTAGTTCTCAGTATATGGACACGTTGGCCACATCTTCCTCATAGCTAGAACACTGTATATGGAAATATTGCTCTACCCTGCCATGTAGCTAGCTTTAGGTTTTGGGCCATTTTGGACTTGTCTGCCATGTAGCTCGCTCTCTGTACATGGATATGTTGTACTGATCTGCCAAGTAGGTAGCTCTCTGTATATGAACGTATTGGACTTTTCTTCCATGTAGCTAACTCTCAGTATATGGACATCTTGCACTCATCTTCCAAGTGGCTTGAACTCTGTATATGGAAATGTTGCACTACCATGTCATATAGATAGCACTGTGTATGTATATGAACACGTTGGAAACATCTGCCGTGCAGCTAGAACTCTGTATATGAAATGTTGCACTTCTCTGCCATGTAGCTAGCTCTCTGAATATAGACAAGTTGGACTCATCTGCCATGTAGTTAGAACTCTGTATATGGAAATGTTGCACTACCCTGACTTGTATTTAACTCTCTCTATATAGACAAGAAGGACACATCTGTCTTGTAGCTACAACTCTGTATATGGAAATGTTGCACTAGTCTGCATTGTACCTAGCTCTCTGTATATACACATTTTGGACTCATCAGCCATGTAGCTAGCTCTCTGTACGTGGATATGTTGGACTGATCTGCCAAGTAGGTAACTCTGTATATGAACATATTGGACTGTGTGCCATGTACCTAGCTCTCTGTATATGGACATTTTGGACTCATCTGCCATCTTACTAGTACCCTGTGTATGGACTACTCTGCTATGTAACTAGCTCTCAGTATATGGACACGTTAAACACATCTGACATGTACCTAGACCTCTGTATATGGAAATGTTTCACAACCCTGTCATGTAGCTACCTCTATGAATATCGACATTTTTTACTTCTCTGCCCTGTAGTTAGCTCTCTGGACATGGATATGTTTGACTGATCTGCCAAGTAGGTAGCTCTCTCTATATGAACATACTGGACTTGTCTGTCATGTAGCTTGCTCTCAGTATATGAACACATTGGACTCATCTTCCATGTAGTTAGAACACTGTATATAGCCATGTTGGACTACTCTGCCATATAGCAAGCTCTCAGGATATATACATGTTGGAATAATCTGCGATGTATCTAGCTCTCACTATAGGGATACATTAGACATGTCTGTCATGTAGCTAGAACTCTCTATATGGAAATGTTGCACTAGACTGTCATGTAGCTAGCTCTCAGAATTTGAACATATTGGACACATCTGATATGTAGCTAGAAAACTCTATATGGACATTTTGGACTCATCTGACATGTAGTTAGCTCTCTGTCCATGGACATTTTGGACTGATCTGCCAAGTAGGTAGATCTCAGTATCTGGACACATTGGACACTTGTGCCATGGATCTAGAACTCTGTATATGGAAATGTTGCACTACTCTACCATGTAACTAGCTCTCTGTATATGAACTTATTGGACTTGTCTGCCATGTAGCTTGCTTTCTGTGCATGGATATTTTGGACTGAACTGCCATGTACCTAGTTCTCAGTATATGGACACGTTGGACACATCTGCCATGTAGCTTGAACTCTGTAAATGGAAGTGTTGCACTACCTGCCATGTTGTAAGCTCTCTGTATATAGACAAGTTTGTCTCATCTGCCATGTAGAATGAACCCTGTATATGTAAATGTAGCTCTACCCTGCCATATAGCTCGCTCTCTGTATATGGACATTTTGGACTTGTCTGCCATGTAGTTAGCTCTCTGTACATGAATATGTTGGACTGATCTGCCAAGTAGGTCGCTCTCTGTCTATGAACATGAGGGACTTGTCTGCCATGTAGCTGGCTTTCAGTATAGAGACATGTTGGACTCATCTTCAATGTAGCTAGTACCCGGTATATGGACATGTAGGATTTCTCTGGTACAAACTAGCTCTCAGTATATGGATACATTGGACTAATCTGCCATGAAGGTAGCTCTCAGTACATGGATATATTGGACTCATCAGCCAACTAGGTATCTCTCTGTATATGAACATATTGGACTCATCTGCCATGTAGCTAACTCTCAGTATATGGACATGTTGGAGTCATCTGCCATGTAGGTAGCTGTCAGTACAAGGATATGCTGGACTGATCTGCCAATTAGGTAGCTCTCTGTATATGAACATATGGAACTTGTCTGCCATACAGCTAGATCTCAGTATATGTGTATGTTGGAATCATCTGCCATGTAGCTAGTACCCTGTATATGGACATGTTGCACTACTCAGCCATGTAATGAACTCTGTGTAAATAGACAAGTTGAACTCATCTCTCTTGTAGCTAGAACTCTGTATATGGAAATGTTGCTCTACCCAGCCAATTAGCTAGCTCTCTGTATATAGACAAGTTGGACACATCTGCCTTGTACTAGAACTCTTTATATGGAAATGTAGCACTGCCCTGCAATGTAGCTAGTTCTCAATATATGGACATTTTGGACTCGCCTGCCATGTAGCTAGAACTCTGTATTTGGAAATATTGCACTACCCTGTCATATAGTTAGCTCTCTGTATATGGACAAGTTGGACTCATCTGCCTTGTAGCTAGAACTCTGTATTTGGAAATATTGCACTACCCTGCCATATAGTTAGCTCTCTGTATATGGACAAGTTGGACTCATCTGCCTTGTAGAAAGAACTCTGTATTTGGAATATTGCACTACCCTGCCATTTAGCTCGCTCTCAGTATAGGGACATTTAGGACTCTTCTGCCATGTATCTAGCTCTCTGTACATGGATATGTTGGACTGATTTGCCAAGTAGATAGTTCTCTTTATATGAACATATTGGACTTGTCTTCCATGTAGGTAGCTCTCTGTGCATGAATATTTTGAACTGATCTGTCATGTAGCTAGCTCTCTGTACATAGATAAGTTGGACTCATCTGCCATATAGTTTGAACTCTGTATATTGAAATGTTGCACTACCATGTTATGTAGTTAGCTCTCTGTATATAGACAAGTTGGACTCATCTGCCTTGTAGAAAGAACACTGTATATGGAAATGCTGTACTACCCTGCCATGTAGCTCGCTCTCTGTAGATGGACATTTTGGACTCGTCTGCCATGTATTTAGCTCTCTGTGCATGGATATGTTGGACCGATAGTCCAAGTAGGTAGCTCTCTGTATATGAACATATTGGACTTGTCTTCCATGTAGCAAACTCTCATTATATGGACACGTTGGACACATCTTCCATGTAGTTAGAACTGTGTTCATGGAAATGTTGCACTACTGTGCCATGTAGCTAGATATCTGTATAAAGACAAGTTGTACTTATCTGTCTTGTAGACAGAACTCTGTACATGGATATGTTGGACTGATCTAACAAGTAGCTAGCTGTCTGTATATGAACATAGTGGACGTGTCTGCCATATAGCTAGCTCACAGTATAGGGACACGTTGGACACATCTGCCATATAGCTAGAACTCTGTATATGGAAATGTTTCACTACTCTGCCATGTAGCTAGCTCTCTGTATATAAACAAGTTGTACTCATCTGCTTTGTAGCTAGAACTTTACATGGATATGTTGGACTGATTTGACAGGTAGGTAGCTCTCTGTATATGAAGATATTGGACTTGTCTGCCATGTAGCTATTTCTGTGTGTGGACACGTTGGACGCATCTTCCAGGTACCTAGAAATCTCTATATGGAAATGTTGCACTACTCTGCCATGTAGCCAGCTCCCTATAAGTAGACAAGTTGGATTCATCTGCCTTGTAGTCAGAATTCTGTATATGGAAATGTTGCACTACCCTGCATGTAGCTAGCTTTCTCTATATGGACTTTTTGGACTCGTCTGTCATGTAGCTACCTCATTGTTCATGTATTTGTTGGACCGATCTGCCAAGTAGGTAGCTCTCTGTATATGAACATATTGGACTTGTCTGCCATGTAGGTAGCTCTCTGTCTATGGACATTTTGGACTTGTCTGACATGTAGCTAGCTCTCTGTGCATGGATATTTTGGACTGATGTGTTATGTAGCTAGTTCTCAGTATATGGACACGTTGGATACATCTGCCATGTAGCTAGAATTCTGTATATGGAAATGTTTCACTACCTGTCCTGTTGTTAGCTCTCTGTATATAGACAAGTTTATCTCATCTGCCATGTAGAATGAACTCTGTATATGTAAATGTAGCTCTACCCTGCCATGTAGCTTGCTCTCTGTATATGGACATTTTGGACTCGTCTGCCATGTAGTTAGCTCTCTGTACATGGATATGTTGGATTGAGCTGCCAAGTAGCTAGATCTCTGTATATGAACATATGTATATTTATGTGCCATGTAGCTACCTGTCAATATATGTACACATTGGACACCTCTGCCATCTAGCTAGAACTCTGTATATGTAAATATTGCAATACTCTGCCATGTAGCTAGTTCTCTGTATATGTACATTTTGGAATCTTCTGCCATGTAGCTAGCTCTCTGTAGATGGATATGTTGGACTGATCTGCCAAGTAGGAAGTTCTCTGTATATGAACATATTTGAATAGTCTGCCATGTAGGTAGCTCTCTTTATATGGACATTTTAGACTTGTCTGACATGTAGCTAGCTCTCTGTATATGGACATTTTGGACTCAACTGCCATGTAGCTAGCTCTCTGTATAGGCATATGTTGGACTGGTAGGCCAAGTAGGTAGTTTCCTGTATATGAACATATTGGACTTGTCTGACATGTAGCTAGCTCTCAGTATATGAACATGTTGGACTCATCTGACATGTAGCTAGTACCCTGTATATGGACATGTTGAACTACTCTACTATGTAGCTTGCTTTCAGTGTATGGGCAGTATGGACACATTGGCCATGTAACAAGAACTCTGTGTATGTAAATGTTGCACTACTCTGCCATGTAGCCTGCTCACTGTGTACAGACAAGTTTGAATCATCTGCCTTGTAGCTGGAACTCTGTATATGGAAATGTTGCACTACCCTGCCATGTAGTTTTCTCTCTTTATATGAACTTATTGAACCTGTCTGCCATGTATTTAGCTCTTAGTATATGGACATATTGGACTCATCTGCCTTGTAGCTAGTACCCTGTATATGGACTACTCTGCCATGTACCTAGCTCTCAGTATATGGACACGTTGGACACATCTGCCATCTTGCTAGAACTCTGTATACAGAAATATTGCACTACCCTGCCACATAGCTAGCTCTCTGTATATGGACATTTTGGAGTCGTCTGCCATGTAGCAAGTACCTTATATATGGACATATTGGACTACTGTGCCATGTAGCTAGCTCTCAGTATAGGGACATTTTGGACTCTTCTGCCATGTAGCTAGATCTCTGTACATGGATATGTTGGACTGATCTGCCAAGTAGGTAGATCTTGTATATGAACTTATTGGACTTGTTTGCCATATAGGTAGTTCTCTGTTTATGGACTTTTTCGACTTGTCTGACATGAAACTAGCTCTCTGTGCATGGATATTTTGGACTGATCTGTCATGAAGCTAGTTCTCAGTATATGGACACGTGGGACACATGTGACATGTATCTGGAACTCTGTATATGGAAATAATGCATAACTTGCCATGTTGTTAGCTCTCTGTATATAGACAAGTTTATCTCATCTGCCATGTAGAATGAACTCTGTATATGTAAATGTAGCTCTACCCTGCCATGTAGCTTGCTCTCTGTATATGGACATTTTGGACTCGTATGCCATGTAGTTAGCTCTCTGTTCATGGATATGTTGGATTGATTTGCCAAGTAGGTAGCTCTCTGTATATGAACATATGCGACTTGTCTGCCATGTAGCTCGCTCTCAGTATATGGACAGGATGGGCTCATCTGCCATGTAGCTAGTACCTTGTATATGGACATTTTGGACTACTCTGCCAGGTAGCTGATTTTCAGTATATGGACACCTTGGAACATCTGCCATGTAGCTACAACTCTGTATATGTAAAGGTTGCACTGCTCTGTCATGTAGCTAACTCTCTGTATATAGACAAGTTGGACTCATCTGCCATGTCGCTTGAACTCTGTATATGGAAATATTGCACTACCCTTTCATGTAGTTAGCTCTCAGGATATAGACAAGTTGGACTCATCTGCCTTGTAGAGAGAACACTGCTTATGGAAATGATGCACTACCCTGCCATGTAGCTCGCTCTCTGTAGATGGACATTTTGGACTCATCTGCTTTGTAGCTAGAACTCAGTACATGGATATGTTGGAGTGATCTGCCAGGTAGGTACCTCTCTGTATATAGACGTTTTGGAATTGTCTGCCATGTAGTCAGCTCTCTGTACATGGATATGTTGGACTTGTCTGCCATGTAGCTAGTACCCTTTATATGGACATGTTGGACTACTCTGCCATGTAGCTAGCTCTCAGTATAGGGACACGTGGTACACATCTGCCATGTAGCTAGAACTCTGTATAAGGACATGTTGGACTACTCTGCTATGTAGCCAACTCTCTATATATAGGCAAGTTGGACTCATCTGCCTTGTAGCTAGAACTCTGTATATGGAAATTATGGACTACACTGCCAGGTAGCTAGCTCTCTGTATATGGACATTTTTTACTTGTCTGACATGTAGATAGTTTTCAGTATATGACATGTTGTACTCATCTGTCATGTAGGTAGTTACCTGTCTATAGACTTGTTTCACTACTCTTCCATGTAACTAGCTCTCTGTATATAGACAAGCTGGAATGATCAGCCATGTAGCTTGCTCTGTGAACATGGATATGTTGCAGAACTCAGCTATGTAGCCAGGTCTCTGTATATAGACAAGTTGGACTCACCTGCCTTGTAGCTAGAACTCTGTATATGGAAATGGTGCACTCCCCTGCCATGTAGCTTGCTCTCTGAATATAGACAAGTTGGACTCATCTGCCTTGTTGCTAGAACTCTGTATATGGAAATGGTGCACTCCCCTGCCATGTAGCAAGCTCTCTGTATATGGACATTTTGGACTTGTCTGCCATGTAGCTAGCTCTCAGTATATGGCAAGTTGGATTCATTTACCGTGAAGCTAGTACCTTATATATGGATGTGTGGGACTACCCTGCCATGAACCTAGCTCTCTGTATATAAACATGTTGGACTCATCTCCCTTGTAGCTAGACCTCTGTGTATAGACATATTGGACTACTCTGCCATGTAGCTAGCTGTCTGTATATAGGAAAGTTCAACTCATCTTCCCTGTAGCTAAAACTTTGTATATGGAAATGTTGCACTACCCGTCCCTGTAGGTAGCTCTCAGTATATAGAAAAGTTGGACTCATCTGCCTTGTAGTTAGAACTCTGTATATGCAAATGTTTCACTAGCTTGCCATGTAGCTAGCTCTCTGTATATGGACATTATGGACTCGTCTGCCATGTAGCTAGCTCTCTGTACATGAATATGTTCGACTGATCTTCCACGTAGGTAGCTCTCTGTACATGTACATATTGGACTTGTCAGCCATGTAGCTAACTCTCAGTATATGGACACGTTGGACACATCTGCCATGTGCTAGAACTATGTATATGGAAATGATGCACTACCCTGCCAAGTAGGTAGCTCTCTGTATATGAACATATTGGACTTGTCTGCCATGTAGTTAGCTCTCAGTATATGCACACGATGATCTCATTAGCAGGTAGGCAGTACTCTTTATATGGGCATGTTGGACTACTCTGTCATGTTGGTAGCTTTCTGTATATGGACATTTTGGCCTGATTTGCCAGGTAGCTAGCTCTCAGTATATGGACAAGTTGGATTCATCTGCCATGTAGGTAGAACACTATATATGCAAATGTTGCACTATACTGCCAAGTAGCTAGCTATCTGTGTATGAACATGTTTGACTTGTCTGCCATGTAGCTAGCTCTCAGTATATGAACACTTTGGACTCATCTGCCATGTAGCTTGAACTCTGAATATGAATATAATGCACTAAACTTCCATGTAGCTAGCTCTCTGTATATGGACATTTTGGACTCGTCTGACATTAAGTTACCTCTCTGTGCATGCATATTTTAGACTACTCTGCCATGTAGCTACTTCTCAGTACGTAGACATGTTAGAAACATCTGCCATGTAGGTAAAATACTGTATATGGAAATGTTGCACTACTCTGCCATGTAGCTAGCCCTCTGCACATAGACAAGTTGGTCTCATCTGCCTTGACGCTAGAACTCTGTATATGGAAATATTACACTACCCTGCCATGTAGCTAGCTCTCTATATAAGGACACCTTGGACACATCTGCCATGAATCTTGAACACTGTTTATGGAAATGTTGCACTACTCTGCCAAGTAGCCATCTCTCTGTATATGAACATATTGGACTTGTCTGCCATGTAGCTAGGTTTCAGTACATAGAAAAGTTGGACTCATCTGCCTTGCAGCTATAACTCTGTATATGGAAATGTTGCACTACCCTGCCATGTAGCTTGCTCTCTGAATATAGACAAGTTGGACTCATTTGCCTTGTAGTTAGAACTCTGTATATGGAAAAGTTGTGCTACCCTGGTATGTAAATAGCTCTCTGTATATAGACATTGTGGACTGTGCTGCTATGTAGCTAGCTCTCTGTACCTGGATATGTTAGACTGATATGCCAACTATGTAGCTCTCTGTATATGAACATATTTTACTTGTCTGCCATGTAGCTAGCTCTCAGTATATGGACATTTTGGACTCATTATCCAGGTAGGTAGTACCCTGTATATGGACATGTTGGACTACTCATCTATGTAGCTATCTCTCAGTATATGAACACTTTAGACTCATCTGCCATGTAGCTTGACCTCTGTATATGGAAATGTTGCACTTCTCTGCCATGTAGTTAGCTCTCTGTATATAGACAGGTTGGATTCATCTGACTAGTAGCTAGAATTCTGTATATGCAAATGTTGCACTACACTGCCCTGTAGCCAGCTCTCTGTATATGGACATTATGGACTCGTCTGCCATGTAGCTAGCTCTATGTACATGAATATTTTGGACTGATCTTCCACTTAGGTAGCTCTCTGTACATGTACATATTGGACTTACCAGTCATGTAGCTAACTCTCAGTATATGGCCATGTTGGACACATCTGCCCTGTAGCTAGAACTCTGTATATGGAAATGTTGCACTACCCTGCCGTGTTTCTAGCTTGATGTATATGGACACGTTGGAAACATCTGCCATGTAGCTCGAACCCTGTTTATGGAAATGGAGCATTCCCCTGTCAAGTAGCTTGCTCTCTGTTTGTGAACATATTGAATTTGTCTGCCATGTAGCTAACTCTCAGTATATGAACACGTTGGACTCATCTGCCATGTAGCTTGAACTCTGTATATGGTTATGATGCACTACACTTCTATGTAACTAGCTCCCTGTATATGAACATTTTGGACTCGTATGACATGTAGCTAGCTCTCTGTGCATGGATATTTTGGACTACTCTGCCATGTAGCTAGCTTTCAATATGTGGACACATTGGACACTCTTCCATTTAGCTAGTTCTCTGTATATGGTCATTTTGGGATAGTCTGACATGTAGCTAGCTATCTGTGCATGGATATTTTAGAATGATCTGCCATGTAGGTAGCTCTCAGTATATAGTAAAGTTGGAATCATTTGCCTTGTGGCTAGAATTCTTTATATGGAAATGTTGCACAACCCTGACATATACCTAGCTCTCTGTATATAGACAAGATGGACTCATCTGCCTTGTAGCTAAAACACTGTATATTGAAATGTTGCACTACTCTGCCATGCAGCAAGCTCTCTGTATATGGAAATTTTGGACTTGTCTGCCTTGAAAATAAAACTACATAGGAGATGTGTAGAATGTGTCTATACACTGAGAGGTAGAAACATGGCAGCGAAGTCCAACAAGTCCATATACAAGGTACTAGCTACATGGAGGATACATCCAACTTGTCCATATACTGAGAGCTAAATATATGGCAGACAAGTCCAATGTGTTCATATCCAGAGAGCTACATACTTTGCAGATCAGTCTATCTCATTCATGTACAGAGAGCTAGCTATAAGGCAGACGAGTACAAATTGTCCATATAGAGAGAATTAGCTCATGGCAGTGTAGTGCAAAAAAATTCCATATGCAGAGTTCTAGCTACAAGGCAGATGAGTCCAACTTGTCTATATACAGAGAGCTAGCTACCTGGCAGGGTAGTGCAACATTTCCATATACAGAGTTCTAGCTACAAGGCAGATGAGTCCAATATGTGCATATACAGAGAGCTAGCTACATGGCAGTGTAGTGAAACTTTCCAATATAGAGTGTTCTAGCTACATATCAGATGTGTTCAAAATATCCATATACAAATAATTAGCTATATTTCAGAGTAGTCCAACATGTCCATATACAGGGTACTACCTATAAGGCAGATGAGTCCTACTAGTCTATATACAGAGAGCTAGCTACATGGGAGAGTTGTGCATCATTTCCATATACAGAGTTCAAGCTACAGGGTAGATGACTCCAAAGTGTTCATATTCTGAGAGCTACCTACATGGCAGAATAGGGCAACATGTGCATATACACGGTACTAGCTACATGGCAGACAAGTCCAATATGTACTTATACAGAGAACTAGTTACATGGCAGTGTAGTTCAACATTTGCACATACAGAGTTATAGCTACAAGGCAGATGAGTCTGACTTGTCGATATAGAGAGACCTAGCTACATGGCAGAGTAGTGCAACATTTTCATATACAGGGTACTATCTACATGGCAGATGAGTCCAACATGTTCATATACTGTGATCTACCTACATGTCACATGTGTCCAATATGTGCATATACAGAGAGTTACCTACTTAGCAGATCAGGCCAACATATCCATGAACAAAAAGCTAGCTACATGGCAGATGAGTCCAAGATGTCCATATTCAGAGTGCTAGCTACATGGCAAGGTAGTGCAACCTTTCCATATACAGAGTTCTAGCTAAAAGTCAGATGAGTCCAAAATGTCTATATACAGAGAACTAGCTACATGGCAGAGTAGGGAAACATTTCCATATACAGTGTTCTAGCTACATGGCAGATGTGTACAATGTGTCCATATACTAAGAGCTAGCTACATGGCAGAGCAAAGCAACATTTCCATATACACGTGCTAGCTACATGGCAGATGAGTCCAACATGTCCCTATACTGAGAGCTAACTACATGGCAGACAAGTCCAATATCTTCATATACAGAGAACTACCTACTTGGCAGATCAGACCAAAATATCCAAGTACAGAGAGCTAGCTACATGGCAGATGAGTCCAAAATGTCAATATACAGAGAGCTAGGTATCTGGTAGCGTAGTGCAACTTTTCCATATACTGTGTTCTATCTACAAGGCAGAGGAGTCCATATTGTCTATATACAGAGAGCTAGCTGCTTCGCAGAGTAGTGCAACATTTCCATATAGAGGGTACTAGCTATATGGCAGATGAGTCTAACATGTCCATATACTGAGAGCTAGCTACATGTCAGAGAAGTCCAACATGTTCATATACAGAGAGTTACCTACTCGCAGTTCAGTTCAACATATCCATGTGCAGAGAGCTAGTTTTATGACAGACAAGTCCAATATGTTCATATACAGAATGCTAAGTACATGGCAGTGTTGTGCAACATTTCCATACACAGAATTCTAGTTATAAGGCAGATGGGTCCAACTTGTCTATATACTGAGAGCCAATTACATGGCAGACAAGTCCAATATATTCATATACAGAGAACTACCTACTTGGCAGATCAGACCAACATATCCTTGTACAGAGGGCTAGCTACATTGTTGACATGTCCAAAATGTCCATATACAGACAGCTGGATACCTGGCATGGTAGTGCAACATTTCCATATACAGAGTTCTAGATACAAGGCCAATGTGTCCAACGTGTCCATACATTAGGAGCTAGCTGTATGGAAGTGTAGTCCATCATGTCCATATACATGGTACTAGCTACATGGCAGAGGAGTCCAACATGTCCATATACTGAGAGATAGTTACATGGCACACAAGTTCAATATGTTCATATACAGAGAGCTAGCTACATGGCAAGGTAGTGCAACATTTCTATATACAGAGTTCTAGCTATATGGCAGATGAGTCCAACTTGTCTATATACTGAGAGCTAGCTACATGGCAGAGTAGTCCAACATGTCCATATATAGGGAATAAGCTACATGCCAGATGACTCCAACATGTCCTTATATGGAGAGCCAACTCCATGGAAGGGTAGTGAATCACTTATATATACAGAGTTCTAGCTACATGGCATTTGTTTCCAACGTTTCCATATACTGAGAGCTATCTACATGGCAGAGTAGTCCAACATGTCCATATATCGGGTACTAGCTACATGGCAGAGGAGTCCAACATGTCCTTGTACTGAGAGCTAGCTACATGTCATACAAGTCAATCTTGTTTATTTATAGAGAGCTAGCTACATGCCAGAAGTGTCCAAAATGTCCATATACAGAGAGTTAGCTACATGGCAGGGCAGTGCAACATTTCCATATACAGAGTTCTAGCTACAACAGACGAGGCCAAGTTGTTCATATACAGAGAGCTAGATACATGGCATAGTAGTGCAAAATTTCCATATGCAAAATTCTAGCTACATGGCAGATGTGTCCAACCTGTCCATATACAGGGAGCTAGCTACATCCACAGTAGTCCAACACGTCCATATACTGGGTACTAGCTACATGGGAGATTAGTCCAACATGTCCTTATACTGAGAGCTAGCTACAAGGCAGAGTAGTCCAACATGTCCATATCCAGTGTACCTGCTACATGGCAGATTAGTCAAACATGTCTATATTCTGAGAGCTAGCTACAAGGCAGATAAGTCCAATATGTTCATATACAGAGTACTACCTACTTGGTAGATCAGCTCAACATATCCATATACAGAGAGCAAGTTACATGGCAGACAAGTCCAAAATGTCCATATACAGACAGCTGGCTACATTGCAGGGAAGTGCAACATTTCCATATACATAGTTCTAACTACAAGCCAGATGAGTCCAACTTGTCTATGTACAGAGAGTTAGCTACATGGCAGCGTAGTACTACATTTCCATATACAGAGTTCTAGCTACAAGGCAATTGTGTCCAATGTGTCCATATACTGAGAGCTAGCTACATGGAAGAGTAGTGCAACATGCCCATATAAAAGGTACTACCTACATGGCAGATGGGTCCAACATGTCCATATACTGAGAGCTAGTTACATTGCAGACAAGTCCAATATGTTCATATAAAGAGAGATAGCTACATGGTAGGGTAGTGCAACATTTCCATACACAGAGTTCTAGCTACAAGGCAAATGATTCCAACTTGACTATATACTGAGAGCTAGCTACATGGCAGTCAAGTCCAATATAATCATATACAGAGAGCTACTTACTTTGTAGTACAGTCCAACATACCCAAGTATGGAGAGCTTGCCACATGGCAGGCGACTCCAATATGTTCATGTATGGAAAGCTACCAACTTGGCAGATCAGTTCAACATATCCATGTACAGAGAGCTAGCAACTTGGAAGACGTGTCCAAAATGTCCATACACTGAGAAATACCTACATGGAAGATCAGTCCAAAATACTCATATACAAAGAGCTAGCTACATGGCATACAAGTCCAATATATTCATATACAGAGAGCTAGTTACATGGCAGGGTAGTGCAACATTTCAATATACAGATTTCTAGCTACAAGGCAGATAATTCCAATATGTTCATATACCGAGAGCTACCTTCTTGGCAGATCAGTCCAAAATATCCATTTACAGAGAGATAGCTACATGGCACATGAGTGCAAAATGTCCATATACAGAGAGTTAGCTACATGGAAGGGTAGTGCAAAATTTCCATATACAGAGTTCTAGCTACAAGGCAGATGAGTCCAGCTTGTCTAAATACAGATAGCTAGCTACATGGCAGAGTAGTGCAACATTTCCATATACAGAGTTCTAGCTAGGTGGCAGATGTATCCAACATGTTCAGATACTGAGAGCTAGCTACATGGCAGAGTAGTCCAACATGTCCATTTATAGGGTACTAGCTACATGGCAGATGAGTCCAACATGTCTTTATACTGAGAGCTAGCTACATGGCAAACAAGTCCAACTTGACTATATAGAGAGAACTAGCTAAACGCAGACGAGTCCAAAATGTCCATATACACAGATCTATCTACATGGCAGGGCACTGCAACATTTCCATATACAGAGTTCAAGTTACAAGCAGATAAGTCCAACTTTTCTATATACAGATAGTTAACTTCATGTCAGAGTAGTGCATCATTTCCATATGCAGAGTTCTAGCTACAAGGATGATATGTCTGACGTGTCCTTATACTTGGAGCTAGCTACATCCAGGATAGTCCTACTTGTCCGTATACTGAGTACTAGCTACATGGCAGATTGGCCCAGCATTTCCATATATTGAGAGCTAGCTACATGGCAGGGTAGTGCAATGTTTCCATATATAGAGTTCTAGGTAGAAGCCAGATGATCCCAACTTGACTACATACTGAGAGCTAGCTACATCGCAGACAAGTCTAATATGTTAATATACACAGAGCTACCTACTTTGTAGAACACCCAACATATACAGGTACAGAGAGCTATCTACATGGCAGACAAGTCCAATATGATCATATACAGAGAGCTTCCATCTTGGCAGATCAGTCCAACATATCCATGTACAGAGAGCTAGCTACATGACAGACAAGTCCAATATGTTCATATACAGAAAGCTAGATACATGGCATTGTAGTACAACATTTCCATATGCAGAGTTCTAGCTACAAGGCAGATGAGTCCAACTTGTGTATATAATGGGTGCTAGCTACATGGGAGAAAAGTCCAATATGTTCATATACAGAGAGCTA
>NW_006408814.1:3109324-3111805 GCF_000296735.1 Chrysochloris asiatica | reverse complement strand
AGAAAAGTCCAATATGTTCATATACAGAGAGCTACCTACTTGGTAGATCAGTCCAACATATCCATGTACAGAGAGCTAGCTACATGGCACACGAGTCCAATGTGTTCAAATACCGAGAGCTACCAACATGACAGATCAGTCCAGCATATCCATGTACAGAGAGTTAGCTAGATGACAGACGAGTCCAAAATGTCCATATATAGAGAGCTAGCTACATGGCAGGGTAGTGCAGCATTTCCATATACAGAGTTCCAGCTACAAGGCAGATGAATCCATCTTGTCTATATACTGAGAGCTAGCTACCAATATAGCAAGTCCAATATGTTCATGTACCGAGAGCTACCAACATAGTAGATCAGTCCAACATATCCATATACACAGAGCTAGATACATGGCAGACAAGTCCAAAATTTTCATATACTAAGAGCTACCTACATGGCAGAACAGTCCAAACTATCAATGTATAATGAGCTAGCTACATGACAGATGAGTCCAAAATATCCATATACAGAGATCTAGCTACCTGGCAGGACAGAGCAACATTTTCATATACAGAGATTTAGCTACAAGACAGATGAGTTTATCTTGTTTGTTTACAGAAAACTAGCTACATCGTAGAGTAGTGCAATATTTCCATGTACAGGGTACTAGCTACTTGGCAGAGGAATCCAACATGTCCATATACTGAGAGCTAGCTACATGACAGAAAAGTCCAATATGTTCATATGCAGAACGCTAGCTACATGGCAGTGTAATGCAACATTTCCAAATACAGAGTTCTAGCTACAAGGCTGATGAGTCCTACTTGTCTATAATCTGAGAGAGCTACCTACTTGGCAGACAAGTCCAATATGTTCATATACAAAGAGCTACCTTCTTGGTAGATCAGTCCAACATACCCATGTACACAGCTAGCTACATGGCAGACGAGCCAAAAATGTCCACATACAATGGTTATCTACATGGCACGGTAGTTCAACATTTCCACATACAGAGTTCTAGCTACATGGCAGATGTGTCCAACATGTCTATATACTGAGAGCTAGCTACATGGCAGACTAGTCCAATATGTTCATATACAGAGAGCGAGCTACATGGCAGGGTAGTGCAACATTTCCATATACAGAGTTCTAGCTACAAGATAGATGAGTCCAACTTGTCTATATACAGAGATCTAGCTACATGGCATAGTAATGCAACATTTCCATATACAGAGTTCTAGCTACATGGCAGATGTTTCCAACGTGTCCATATACTGAGAGTTAGCTACATCGCAGAGTAGACCAACATGCCCATATACAGGATACTAGCCAGATGGTAGATGAGTCAACCTTGTCCATATGCTGAGTTCTACCTACATGGGAGAAAAATCCAATATTTTCATGTACGGAGAGCTACCTACATGACAGGGTAGTGCAACATTTCCATATACAGTGTTCTAGCTTCAAGGTAAATAGTCCATCTTGTCTATATACTGAGAGCTACATGACAGAAATGTCCAAGATGTTCATATACAGAGAGCTACCTACTTGGTATATCAGTCCAACATATACATGTACAGAGTAGCTACATGGCAGATGAGTCCAAAATGTCCATATACAAAGAGCTAGCATCATGACAGGGTACTGCAACATTTCCATATACAGCGATCTAGCTACAAGGCAGATGACTCAAATTTGTCTATATACAGAGAGCTATCTGCATGGCTGAGTAGTGCACCATTTCCGTACACAGTGTTCTAGCTCCATGGCATATATGTCCAACGTGTCCATATAGTGAGAGCTAGCTACATGGCAGACAAGTTCAACTTGTCTATATATAGAGAGCTAGGAACATGGAGGGTAGTGCAACATATCCATATACAGAGTATTAGCTACAAGGCAGATGAGTCTAACTTGTCTATATACAGAGAGCTAGCTGCTTGTAAGAGTAGTCCAACATGTCCATATACAGGATACTAACTACATGGCACATGAGTCCAACATGTCAATATACTGAGAGCTAGCTACATGGCAGACAAGTCCAATATGTTCATATACAGAGAGTTACCTACTTGGCAGATCAGTCCAACCTATACATGTAAAGAGAGCTTGCTAAATGGCAGACAAGTCCGAAATGTCCATAGTCACTATATGGAAGGGTAGTGCAACATTTCCATATACAGAGTTGTAGCAACAAGGCAGATGAGTCCAACGTGTCCACATACTGAGAGCTAGCTACATGGTAGACAAGTCCAATATGTTCATATACAGAGACCTACCTACTTCAGAAATCAGTCCAACTTATCCTCGTACAGAGAGCTAGGGACATGGCATACGAGTCCAAAATGTCCATATACACAGAATAGCTACATGGCAGAGTAGTGAAACACTTCCATATACAGAGTTCTGGTTACAAGGCAGATGAATCCAACTTGTCTGTATACAGAGAGCAAGCTACATATCAGAGTAGTGCAACATTTCCATATACAGAGTGCTAGCT
>NW_006408814.1:3107566-3108276 GCF_000296735.1 Chrysochloris asiatica | reverse complement strand
GAGGTAGCTACATGGAAGACTAGTCTAAAATGTCCATATACTGAGAGCTACCTACATGGCAGAACAGTCCAAAATATCCATGTACAATGAGCTAGCTACATGGCTGACGAGTCCAAAATATCCATATACAGAGATCTAGCTACCTGGCAGGGTAGTGCAACATTTTCATATACAGAGTTCTAGCTACAAGACCGATGAGTCCATATTGTCTGTGTACAGAGAACTAGCTACATCATAGAGTAGTTCAATATTTCCATATATATGGTACTAGCTACATGACAGATGTGTCCAACATGTCCATATACTGAGAGCTAGCTACACGACAGACAAGCCCAATATGTTCATATGCAGAATGCTAGCTACATCACATTGTACTGCAACATTTCCATATACAGAGTTCTAGCTACAAGGCAGATGAGTCCAACGTGTCTATAAACTGAGAGAGTTTGCTACTTGGCAAAAAGTTCAATATGTTCAAATACAGAGAGCTACCTACTTGGTAGTCAGTCCAACAGATCCATTTACTGAAAGCTAGCTACATGGCATACGAGCCCAACATGTCCATATACAAGGGCTAGCTACATTGCAGGGTAGTGAAAATTTTCCAAATACAGAGTTCTAGCTACAAGGCAGATGAGTCCATCTTGTCTTCATACAGAGAGCTAGCTACATGTCAGAGTAGTTCAACATTTCCATATACAGAGTTCTAG
>NW_006408814.1:3086792-3107145 GCF_000296735.1 Chrysochloris asiatica | reverse complement strand
CATATGCAGAGTTCTAGCTACAAGATAGATGAGTCCAATTTGTCTATAAAAAGAGAGCTAGCTACATGGCAGAGTAATGCAATATTTCCATACACAGAGTTCTAGCTACATGGCAGATGTTTCCAACGTGTCCATATACTGAGAGTTAGCTACATCGCAGAGTAGTCCAGCATGTCCATATACAGGATACTAGCTACATGGCAGATGAGTCCAACATGTCCATATACTGAGAGCTATGTACATGGCAGAAAAAACCAATATGTTCATATATGGAGAGCTGCCTAAATGACAGGGTAGTGCAACATTTCCATATACAGTGTTTTAGCTTCAAGGTAGAAGAGTACAACTTGTCTATATAATGAGAGATAGCTACATGGCAGAAAAGTCCAAGATGTTCATATATAGAGAGTTACGTATTTGGTAAGTCAGTTCAACATATCCATGTAGAGTGAGTAGCTACATGGCAAACGATTCCAAAATGTCCATATACAAAGAGCGAGCTTCATGGCAGGGCAGTGCAACATTTCCATATACAGAGTTCTAGCTACAAGGCAGATGAGTCCAAATTGTCTTTACATGACTGAGTAGTGTACCATTTCAATATACAGAGTTCTAGCTCCATGGCAGATGTGTCCAATGTGTCCATATACTGAGAGCAAGCTACATGGCAGACAAGTTCAACTTGTCTATATATAGAGAGATAGGTACATGGAGGGTAGTGCACCATATCATATACAGAATACTAAATACAAGGCAGATGAGTCCAACTTGTCTATATATTGAGAGTTAGCTACTTGGCAAATAAGACCATTATGTTCATATACAGAGAGTTAGTTAAATGGCAGACGAGTCCAAAATTTCCATATAAACAGAGCTAGCTACATGAAATTGTAGTGCAATATTTCCATATACAGAGTTCTAGATACAAGTCAGATGAGTCTAACTTGTCTATATAAAGAGAGCTAGCTACTTGGCAGGGTAGTCCAACATGTACATATACAGTATATTAGCTACATGGCACACGAGTCCAACATGTCCCGATAATGAGAGTTAGCTACATGGCAGACAAGTCCAATATGTTCGTATACAGAGAGCTAGCTAAATGGCAGATGAGTCCAAAATGTCCATATACACAGAGCTAGCTAGATGGCAGAGTTGTGCATCATTTCCATATACAGAGTTCTAACAACAAGGCAGATGAGTCCAACGTGTCCATACACTGAGAGCTAGCTACTTGTCAGAGTATTCCAACATGTCCATTTACAGAATACTAGTTACATGGCAGATGAGTCCAACATGTCCATATACAGAGACCTAGCTACTGGCAGGGTAGGGCAACATTTCCATATGCAGACTTCTAGATACGTGGCAGATGTGTGCAACGTGTCCATGTACTGAGAGCTAGCTTCTTGGCAGAGTAGTCCAACATGTCCATATACAGAGTAGTAACTACATGTCAGATGAGTCCAACATGTCAATATACTCAGAGCTAGCTACATGGCAGACAAGTCCAATATGTTCATATATAGAGAGCTACCTACTTCAGAGATCAGTCCAACATATACTTGTACAGAGAGCTAGGTACATGGCATACGAACCCAAAATGTCCATATACACAGACTAGCTACATGGCAGGATAGTGAAACATTTCCATGTACAGTGATCTAGCTACAAGGCAGATGAATCCAATTTGTCTATATTCAGAGAGGAAGCTACATGGCAGAGTAGTGCAACAATTCCATATACAGAGTCCTAGATACATGGCAGATGTGTCCAATATGTCCATATACTGAGAGGTAGCTACATGGCATAGTAGTCCAACATGTCCATATATAGGGTAATAGCTACATGTCAGATGAGTCCAACCAGTCTGTATACTGAGAGCTAGCTACATGGCAGAAAAGTCCAATATGTTCATATACAGAGAGCTAGGTACATGGCAGGGAAGTGCAAATTTTCCATATACAGAGTTCTAGCTACAAGTCACATGATTCCAACTTGTCTATATACTGACAGCTAGCTCTATAGCAGACAATTCCAATATGTTCATGTACAGAGAGCTACCAACTTGACAGATCAATCCAAAATATCCATGTACAGAGAGCTAGCTACATGACAGTGTAGTTCAACATATCCATATATACAGAGTTCTACCTACAAGGCAGATGAGTCTAACTTGTCTATATACTAAGAGCTAGCTACATGGCAGACAAGTCCAAAATGTTCATGCACAGAGAGCAAACAAATTGGCAGATCCCTCCGACATATCCATGAACAGAGAGCTAGCTACATGACTGATGAGTCCAAAATGTCTATATACTGAGAGCTACCTAAATGACAGATCAATCCAAAATATCCATGTACAAAGAGCTAGTTACATGACAGATGAATCCAAAATAACCATATACCGAGAGCTACCTTCCTGGTAGTGTACTGCAACATTTCAATATACAGAGTTCTAGCTACATGGCCGATGTGTCCAACGTGTCAATACACTGTAAGCTAGCTACATTGAAGAGCAGTCCAACATATCAATATACAGGGTACAAACTACATGGTAGGGTAGTACAACATGTCCATAGCTACAGGGCAGACCAAGCAACATGCAGAGAAGTCCAATATGTTCATATACAGAGAGCTAGCTACATGGCAGGGTAGTTCAACATGTCCATATACAGGATACTAGCTACATGGCGGATGAGTCCAACATGTACATATACTGAGAGCTAGCTACATGGAAGACAAGTCCAATATGTTCATATACAGGGAGCTAGCTACATGGCAGTGTAGTGCAACATTTCCATATATAGAGTTCTAGTTTCAAGGCAGTAGAGTGCAATTAGTCTATATACTAAGAGCTAGCTACATGGCAGACATGTCCAATATGTGCATATACAGAGAGCTAGCTATGTGGCAGGGTAGTGCAACATTTCAACATGCAGACTTCTAGCTACAAGATAGATGAGTCCAACTTGTCTATATACAGAAAGCTAGTTACATGGCATAGTAGTGCAATATTTCCATACGCAGAATTCTAGATACATGGCAGATGTATCCAATCTGTCCATATAATGGGAACTAGCAACATCCAGAGTAGTCCACCATGTCCATATACTGGGTACTAATTACATGCCAGATTAGTCCAACATGTTCATATACTGAGAGCTAGCTACATGGCAGAGTAGTCCAACATGTCCATATACAGGGTACCAGCAACATAGCAGATCAGTCCAAATTGTCCATATACTGAGAGCTAGCTACAAGGCAGACAAGTACAATATGTTCATATTCAGAAAGCCACATACATGGCAGGGTAGTGCAACATTTCCATATACAGAGTTTTAGCTACAAGGCAGATGAGTCCAACTTCTCTATATACTGAGAGCTAGCTAAATGGCAGACAAATCCAATATGTTCATATACAGAGAACTACCTAAGTGGTAGATCAGTTCAACATACCCATGTACAGAGAGCGAGCTACATGGCAGACGAGTCCAAAATGTCCGTATACAGAGAGCAAGCTTCATAGCAGGGAATTGCAACAATTCCATATACAGAGTTCTAGCTACAAGCCAGATGAGACCAACTTGTCTATATACAGAGAGTTAGCTGCATGGCAGAGTAGTGCAATATTTCCATATACAGAGTTCTAGCTTCATGGCAGATGAGTCCAACTTGTCCATATACTGATAACTATCTACAAGTCAGACGAGTCCAATATGTTCATATACATAGAACTACCTTCTTGGCAGAGGAGTCCAACATATCCATGTAGAGTGAGCTAGATAAATGGCAGATGAATCCAAAATGTCTATATAAAGAGAGCTAGCAACATGGTAGAGTTGTGCAACATTTCCATATACAGAGTTCTGGCTACATGGCATATATGTCCAAGGTGTTCATATACAGAGAGCTACCAACATAGCAGATCAGTTCAAAATACCCATGTACAAAGAACTAGCTACAGGGCAAACGAGTCCAAAATGTCCATATGCAGAGAGCTGGCTACCTGGCAGGGTAGTGAAATATTTCCATATACAGAGTTCTAGCTACAAGGCAGATGAGTACAAATGCACTATATACTGAGAGCTAGCTACATGGCAGACAAATCCAATATGTTCATTTACAGAGAGCTACGTACTTTGGAGTTCAATCCAACATATCCATGTACAGACAGCTAGCTACATGGCAGATTAGTCCAACATGTCCATATACAGGATACTAGCTACATGGCAGATGAGTCAAACATGTACATATACTGAGAGCTACGTACATGGCAGAAAAATCCAATATGTTCATATATGGAGAGCAACCTACATGGCAGGGTAGTGCAACATTTCCATGTACAGTGTTTAAGGTTCAAGGTAGAAGAGTCCAACTTGTCTATACACTGAGAGCTAGCTACATGACAGAAAAGCCCAAGATGTTCATATATAGAGAGCCATGTATTTGGAAGATCAGTTCAACATATCCATGTACAGAGAGTACCTACATGGCAGACGATTCCAAAATGTCCATATACAAAGAGCTAGCTTCATGGCAGGGTAGTGCAACATTTCCATATAGAGTTCTAGCTACAAGGCAGATAAGTCCAACATGTCCATGTACTGAGAACTAACTACATGGCAGACAAGTCTAATATGTTTATATACTGAGAGCTACGTACTGGGCAGATCAGACCAACATATCCATGCACAGAGAGCAAGCTACATGGCAGACAAGTCCAAAATGTCTATATACAGAGAGCTAGCTATCTAGGGGGGTAGTGCAACATTTCCATAAACAGTGTTCTAGCTACAAGGCAGATGAATCCATCATGTATATATACAGAGAGCTAGCTACATGGCTTAGTAGTCCAACATTTCCATATAAAGAGTACTAGCTACATGGCAAATGAGTCTAACATGTCCATATACTGAGAGCTAGCTCCATGGCAGACAAATTCAATATGTTCTTATACAGAGAGCTAGCTACATGGCAGGGTAGTGCAACATTTCCATATACACAGTTCTAGCTACAAGGCAGAAGAGTCCGACATATATATACAGAGAGACAGCTACATAGCAGAGTAGTCCAACATGTTCATATATAGGGTACTAGCTACAAGGTAGATGAGTCCAACATGTCCATATATGGTGAGCTAGCTACATGGCAGGGTAGTGCAACATTTCCATATACAGAGATCTGGCAACATGGCAGATGTGTCCAACATGTCCAAATACTGATAGCTAGCTACTTGGCAGAGTAGTCCAACATGTCCATATATAGGGTACTAGCTACATGGAAGATGAGTCCAACGTGTCCTTACACTGAGAGCTAGCTACATGGCAGATAAGTCCATCTTTTCTATATATGGAGAGATAGCTATATGGGGGACGATTCCAAAATGTCCATATACAGAGAGCCAGATACTTGGCAGGGAAGTGTAAGATTTCCATATAGAGAGTTCTAGCTACAAGACAGATGAGTCCAACTTGTCTACATACAGAATGCTAGTTACATGGCATAGTAGTCCAACATTTCCATATGCAGAATTCTAGATACATAGCAGATGTGTCCAATCTGTCCATATACTGGGAGCTAGCTACAGGGCAGATTAGTCCAACATGTTCATATACTGAGAGTTAGCTACATGGCAGAGTAGTCCAACATGTCCATATACAGGGTACCAGCTACATGACAGATGAATCCAAATTGTCCATATACTGAGAGCTAGCTACATGGCAGACAAGTACAATATGTTCATATACAGAGAGCTCCTATTTGACAGTTTAGTCCAACATATCCATGTGCAGAGAGCTAGTTACATGACAGACTAGTCCAATATTCTCATATACAGAATGCTAGGTACATGCCAGAGTTGTGCAACATTTCCATATACAGAATTCTAGCTACAAGGCAGATTATTCTAACTTGTCTATATACTGAGAACTAGCTACATGGCAGACAAGTCCAATAGGTTCAAGTATAGAGAGCTACCAACTTGGTAGATCAGTCCAACATATCCATGTACAGAGAGCTAGCTACATGGCAGAAAAGTCCAAAATGTCCATATACAGATATCTAGCTGCATGGCAGGGTAGTGCAACATTTCCATATAAAGAGTTGTAGCTACATGGCAGATGTGTCCAACTTGTACATACACTGAGAGGTAGTTACATGGCAGAGAAGCCCAACATGTCCATATACATGGTACTAGCTACATGGCAGATATGTCCAACATCTCCATATACTGAAAGCTAGCTACATGGCAGACAAGTCCAATATGTTCATAAACAGGGAGCTAGCTACCTGGCAGGGTAGTGCAACGTTTCCATATACAGTGTTCTAGCTACAAGGCATATGAGTCCAACTTGTCTATATACTGAGAGCTAGCTACACGACAAAGTAGTCCAACTTGTCCATATAGAGTGTACTAGCTACATGGCAGATGACTCCAACATGTCCATATACAGAGAGATAGCTACATGGCAGAAAAGTCCAATATATTCATAAACAGAGAGCTACCTACTTTGTAGATCAGTCCAACATATCCATCAACAGAGATCTTGCTATCTGGTAGGGTAGTGCAACTTTTCCATATTCCGTGTTCTAGCTACAAGGCAGATGAGTCCATCTTGTCTATGTACAGAGAGCTACCTACATCACAGAGTAGTGCAACACTTGCATATACAGGGTACTAGCTACATGGCAGATGAGTCTAACATGTCCATATACTGAGAGCTAGCTTCATGACAGACAAGTCCAATATGTTTATATACAGAGAGCTAGCTACATGGAAGGGTAGTGCAACATTTTCAAATACACAGTTCTAGTTACAAGGCAGAAGAGTCCAACTTATATATATACAGAGAGACAGCTACATGGCAGTGTAGTCCAACATGTCTATATATAGGGTACTAGCTACATGGCAGATGAGTCCAACATGTACTTATATGGAGAGCAAGCTTCATGGCACAGTAGTGCAACATTTCCATATACAGAGATCTAGCTACATGGCAGATGTGCCTAACATGTCCATATACTGAGAGCCAACTACATGGTATAGTAATCCAACATGTCCATATATAGAGTACTAGCTACATGGCAGATAAGTCCAACATGTCCTTATACTGAGAGCTATCTACATAGCACATAAGTCAATCTTTTCTATATAGAGAGAGATAGCTACATGGCAGACGAGTCCAAAATGTCCATATACAGAGAGCAAGCTACAGAGCAGGGAAGTGCAACATTTCCTTATACAGATTTCTAGCTAAAATGTAGATAAGTCCAACTTGTCTATATACAGAGAGCTATTTTCATGGCATAGTAGTGAAACATTTCCATTCGCAGAATTCTAGCTACATGACAGATGTGTCCAACCTGTCCATATACAGGGAGACAGTTACATCCAGAGTAGTCCAACATGTCCATATACTGGGTACTAGTTACATGACAGATTAGTCCAACATGACCATATACTGAGAGCTAGCTACATGGCAGAGTAGTCCTACATATCCATATACAGGGTACCAGCAACATGGCAGATGAGTCCAAATTGTCCATATACTGAGAGCTAGCTACATGGCAGATAAGTCACATATGTTCATATACAGATAGCCACTTACTTGGCAATGTAGTGCACCATTTCCATATACAGAGTTTTAGCTATATGGCAGATTCGTCCAAAATATCCGTATACAGAGAGCTAGCTACATGGCAGGGAATTGCAACATTTCCATATACAGAATACTAGCTACAAGATAGATCAGACCAACTTGTCTGTATACAGAGAGCTAGCTACATGGCAGAATAGTGCAACATTTCCATATACAGAATTCTAGCTACAAGGCAAATGCTTCCAACTTGACTATGTACTGAGAGCTAGCTACATGGCAGACAAGTCCAATAGGTTCATACACAGAGAGCTAGCTACAAGGTATGGTAGTGCAACATTTCCATATACAGAGTTCTAGCTACAAGGCAAAATATTCCAACTTGACTATATACTGAGAGCTATCAACATGGCAAACAAGTCCAATATGGTCATATACAGAGAGCTACCTACTTTGTAGAACAGTCCAACATGTCCATGTACAAAGAACATGCTACATTGCAGAGGATTCCAATATGTTCATGTATAGAGAGCTACCAACTTGGCAGATCATTCTAACATGCCCATGTAGCTAGCTACATGACAGATGAGTCCAAAATGTCCATACACTGAGATCAACCTAATGGTAGATCATTCCAAAATACTCATATGCAAAGAGCTAGCTACATGACAGACAAGTTAAATATGTTCATATACAGAGAGCTAGCTACATGGCAGGGTAGTGCAACATTTCAATATACAGATTTTTAGCTACAAGGCAGATGATTCCAACTTGTCTATTTACTGAGAGCTAACTACATGGCAGACAAGTCCAATATGTTCATATACAGAAAGCTACCTACTTGATAGATCAGTCTAACATATCCATGTACAGAGAGCTAGCTACATGGCAGATGAGTTCAAAATGTCCATATACCTAGAGCGAGCTATATGTCAGGGTAGTGCAACATTTCCATATACAGAGTTTGATCTATAAGGGAGATGACTCGAACTTGTATGTCTACATACAGAGCACTAGCTATAAGGCAGAGTAGTGCAACATTTCCATATACAGGTTACTAACTACATGGCAGATTAGTCCAACATGTCCAAATATAGAAAGCAAGCTACATGGCAGACTAGTTCAATATGTTCATATACAGAGAGCTAGCTACATGGCAGGGTAGGGCAACATTTCCAAAAACAGAATTCTAGAAACAAGGCAGATGAGTCCGATTTGTCTATCTTCTGACAGCTAACTACATGACAGACAAATCCAATATGTTCTTAAACAGTGAGCTATGTATTTGGCAGATAAGTCCAACATACCCATGTACAGAGAGCTAACAACATGGCAGAGGAGTCCAAAATGTTCATATACAGAGATCTAGTTACAGGGCAGTGTAGTGCAACCTTTCCATATACAGAATACTAGATACAAGGCAGATGAGTCCAACTTGTCTATATACAGAGAGATAGCTATATGGCAGAGTAGTGCAACATGTCCATATACAGAGTTCTAGCTACATGGCAGATGTGTCCATCGAATCCATATACTGAGAGTTAGTCCAACATGTCCATATACAGGCTACTGGCTCCATGTCAGATGAGTCCAACATGTCCATATACTGAGAGCTAACTACATGGCAGACAAGTCCAATATGTTCATATACAGAGAGCTAGATACATGGCAGGGTTGTGCAACATTTCCATATACAGAGTTCCAGTTTTAAGGCAGATGAGTCCAACTTGTCTATATACTGAGAAATAGCTACATGACAGACATATCCAATATGTTCATATACAATTAGTTACCTACTTGGCAGATTAGTCTAACCTATCCATGTACATAGAGCTAGCTACATGAAGAGTAGTGCAACATTTCCATATACAGAGTTCTAGCTACTAGGCAGATGAGTCCAAATTGTCTATATACAGAGAGCTAACTACATGGCACAGTAGTGCAACATTTCCGTATACAGAGTTCTAGCTACATGGCAGATGTGTCCAACGTGTCCATATACTGAGAGCTAGCTATAATACAGAGTAGTCCAACATGTCCATATACAGAGTACTAACTACACGGCAGATGAGTACAACATGTCTATATACTGAGAGATATCTACATGGCAGACAAGTTCCATATGGCCATATACACAGAGCTAGGTACATGGCAGTGTAGTGCAATATTTCCATATACAGAGTTCTTGCTACAAGGCAGATGAGTCCAAGTTGTCTATATACAGAGTGTTAAATACATGGCAGAGTAGTGCAACATTTCATCATACAGATTTCTAGCTACATGACAGATGTTTCCAACATGTCCATATACAGAGAGCTAGCTACATAACAGAGTAGTCTAACATGCCCATATACAGGGTACTAGCTCCATGGAAGATGAGTCCAACATGTCCATATAATGAGAGCTAGCTAAATAGCAGAGAAGTCCAAAATGTTCATATACAGAGAGCTAGCAACATGGCAGGGTAGTGCAACATTTCCTTATACAGAATTCTAGCTACAAGGCAGATGAATCCAAAATGTCCATGTACAGATAGCTAAATATTAGACAGGCTAATGCAACATTTACATATAAAGAGTTCTAGCTACAAGGCAGATGAGTCCAACTTTTTTATATACAGAGGACTAGCAACATGTCAGAGTAGTTCAACATTTGCATATACAAAGTTCTAGCTACAATGCAGATGAGTCGAACTTGTCTATATACAGAGAGCTAGCTACATGGCAGACAAGTCCAATATGTTCATATACAGAGAGCTACTTACTTGGCTAATCCGTCCAACATATCCATGTCCAGAGAGCTACCTACCTGGCAGATGAGTCCAAAATGTCCATATACAGAGAGCTAAATACATCACAGACAAGTCCAATATGTGCATATACAGGGAGCGACCTACTTGGCAGATGAGTCCAACATATCCGTATACAGAGAGCTAACTACATGGCGGGTAGTGAAACCATTTCTATATACAGAGTTATAGCCACAAGCCAGATTAGTCCAACTTGTTTATATACTGAGTCTAGCTACATAGCAGTAAAGTCCAATATGTTTATATAGAGAGAGCTATCTACTTGGCAGATCAGTCCAACATATCCATGTATAGAGAGCTAGCTACATGATAGACGAGTCCAAAATGTCCATATACAGAAAGCTATCTACATGGCAGAGTAGTGCAACATTTCCATATACAGATTTCGAGCTTCATGCCAGACAAGTTCAATATGTTCATACACAGAGAATAGCTACATGGCAGAGAAGTCCAACATTTCCATATACAGAGTTCTAGCTACATGGTAGAGTAGCCCGATATGTCCATATACACGGTGCTAGCTACCTGGCAGATGATTCCAATATGTGAACATATTGAGAGCTCGCTACATCGCACACAAGTCCAATATGTTCATTTACAGAGAGCTAACTACATGGCAGGGTAGTGTAACATGTCCATATACAGAGTTATAGATAAAGGCAGATGAGTCCAACTTGTCTATATTCAGAGAGATAACTTAATGGCAGGATATTGCAACATTACCATATACAGAGTTCTAGCTACAAGGCCATGAGTCCAACGGTTTATATAATGTGAGCTAGCTTCATGACACAATAGTCCAACATGTCCATATACAGGGCACATGCTACATGAGGGATGAGTCTAACATGCCCACATACCGAGAGCTAGCTACATGGCAGTCAAGTTCAATATGTTTATGTACAGAGAGCTACCTACTTGGCAGATCAATCCAACTTATCCATGTACAGTGCACTAGCTAAATGGCAGACAATTCCAAAATGTCCATATACAGTGAGCTAGCTACATGGCAGTCTAGTGCAACATTTCCATATAGAGAGTTCTTGCTACAAGGCAGATGAGTCCAACTTGTTTATATACAGATAGCTAGCTACATGGCAGACAATTCCAAAATGTTCATATACAGAGAGCTACCTCCTTGGCAAATCCACCTAACATATCCACGTACAGAGAGCTAGCGACCTCGCAGACGAGTCCAAAATGTCCATATGCAGACAGCTGAATACATGGCAGACAAGTCCATAACGTTCATATACAGACAGCTACCTACTTGGACGATCAGTCCAACATATCCATATGCAGAGAGCTAGCTACATTGCAGGGTAGTGAAATCATTTCCATATACAGAGTTCTGGCTAAAAGGCAGATGGGTCTAACTTGTCTATATACAGAGAACTAGCTACATGGGAGAGTCGTGCTACATTTCCATATACAGGGAACTAGCTACATCATAGATGTTTCAAACATGTCCATATACTGAGATCTACCTACATGGCAGATGAGTCCAACATGTCCATATACAGGATCCTAGCTACATGGCAGATGAGTACAACATATCCATATAATGAGACCCAGCTACATGGCAGACAAGTCCAATATGATCATAAACAGAGAGTTACCTACTTGGCACATCCGTCAACATATCCATGTACAGAGAGCTAGGTGCATGGCAGATGAGTCAAAAATGTCCATATACAGAGAGCTATCTATATGTCAGTGTAGTGCAAAATTTACATATACAGAGTTCTAGCTACAAGGTAGATGAGTCAAACTTGTCTATATACAGACAGCTAGCTACATGGCAGGTTACTGCAACATTTCCATATACAGAGTTCTAGCTACAAGGCAGATGAGTCAAACTTGTCTATATACAGAAAGATAGCTACATGGCAGGTTAGTGAAACATTTCCATATACAGAGTTCTTGGAACAAGGCAGATGAGTCCATCTTGTCTATATACATAGAGCTAGCTACTTGGCAGACTAGTGCAACATTTCCATATACAGAGTTCTACTTACGTGGTAGATTTGTCCAACATGTCCATGTACTGAGACCTAGCTACATGGCAGAGTAGTCCAATATTTCGATATACTGAGAGCTAGCTACATGGCCGACAAGTTCAATATATTCATATACAAAGAGCTAGATACATGGCAGGGTAGTGCGACATTTTAATGTACAGAGTTCTAGCTACAAGGCAGATGAGTCCAATTTGTCGATATACTGAGTCTAGCTTCATGGCAGTAAAGTCCAATATGTTCATATATAGAGAGTTATTTAATTGGCAGATCAGCCAAACATATCCATGTACAGAGAGCTAACTACATGGTAGACGAATCCAAAATGTCAATGTACAGAGAGCTAGCTACACGGCAGAGTCGTGAAACAGTTCCATATACAGATTTCTAGCTTCATGGCAGACAAGTCCAATATGTTCACATACAGAGAATAGCTACATGGCAGAGTAGTCCAACATTTCAATATACAGAGTTCTAGCTACATGGCAGATGAGTCCAAAGTGTTAATATACGGAGAGCTAGCTACATGACAGAGAAGTCCAACATGTTCATATACAGCATGATAGCTACAAGGCAGATGAGACCAACCTTTCTATATACACAGAGCTAGCTACATGGCAGAGTAGTGCATCATTTCCATATACAGAGTTCAATCTTCATGGCAGATGAGTCCAAAGTGTTCATATACTGAGAGCTAGCTACATGGTATAATAGTTCAAAATATTCATATACACACTAATAGCTACAGGGCAGAGAAGTTCAACATGTCTATATGCTGAACTAGCTACATGGGAGAGTCGTGCTACATGGCAGATTTGTCTGCCAACTACATGGCAGACAAATCCAATATGTTCATATACAGAGAGGTTCCTACTTGGCCGATCAGTCAACACATCCATGTACATAGAGCTAGTTACATGGCAGACAAGACCAAAATGTCCATATACAGAGATCTATCTACATGGCAGGGTAATGCAACATTTTCATATACAGAGTTCTAGCTACAAGGCAGATGAGTCCAACTTGAGTATATACAGAGAGCTAGCTACATGGCAGATTAGTGCAACATTTCCATATACCTACTTCTAGTTAAGTGGTAGATGTGTCCAACATCTCCATATACTAAGAGCTAGCTACATGGAAGAGTAGTCCAACATGTCCATATGCAGGGTACTAGCTACCTGGCAGGTGAGGCCAACATGTCTATATACTGAGAGCTTGCTCATGGCAGACAAGTCCAATATGTTCATTTACATAAAGCTAGTTACATGGCAGAGTATTGCAACATTTCCATATACAGAGTTCTACCTACAAGGCAGATGTGTCCAACGTGTCCATGTAAAGAGAGCTAGATACATGGTAGACAAGTCCAAAATGTCCAACTTGTGTATATAAAGAGAGCTAGCTACATGACAGAGTAATCCAACGTGTCCATGTGCAGTATACTAGCTACATGGCAGACGAGGGCAAAATGTCCATATACTGAGAGCTAGGTCCACGGCAGACAAGTCCAATATGCTCATATACAGAGAGCTACATCCATGGCAGATCAGTCCAACATATCCATGTACAGAAAGCTACTTCTATGGCAGGGTACTGCAAAATTTCCATATACAGAGTTCTAGCTACAAGCAGATAAGTCCAACTTGTGTATACACAGAGAGCTAGCTACATGGCAGGGTAGTGAAACATATTCATATACAGTGTACTAGGTACATGGCAAATGAGTCCAACATGTCCATATATTGAGAGCTAGCTACATGGCAAAAAAGTCCATTATGTTCATATACAGAGATTTGACTACATGGCAGCGTAGTGCAACATTTCCATATACCGAGTTCTAAGAACATGGAAGATGTGTACAAAATGTCCATATACAGAGAGCTACCTGCATGATAGATTTGTGTAACATTTCCATATACAGAGTTCTAGCTACAAGGCAGATGAATCCAAAATGTCCATGTACAGAGAGCTAGCTACATGGCAGGGTAGTGCAACATTTCCATATACAGAGTTCTAGCTACATGGCAGTTGTGCCCAATGTGTCCATATAATGAGAGTTATCTACAGGGCAGAGTAGTCCAACAAGTCAATATTCAGTGTCCTAGTTACATGGCAGATCAGTCCAACATTTCCATATACTGAGAGATAGCTTCATGGCAGACAAGTCCAATATGTTCATATACAGAGAGCTATCTACATGCAGGGTAGTGCAACATTTCCATATACAGTGTTCTAGGTACAAGGCAAATGAGTACAACTTGTCTATATACAGAGAGCTTGCCACATGGCAGAATAGTGCAACATGTCCATATATAGGGTACTAGCTACATGGCAGATGAGTCCAACGTGTCCATATACTGAGAGCTTGCTATATGGCTGTCATGTCCAATATAATCATATACAATGACATAGCTACATGGCAGATAAAATCAATATGTTCATATACTGAGAACTAGCTACATGGCAGAGTAGTCCAACATGCCCATGTAAAGAGTACTAGCTACATGATATATGAGTCCAACATGTCCATATACTGAGAGCTAGCTACATGGCAGACGAGTCCAAAATGTCCTTATACAGAGAGCTAGCTACATGGAAGTGTAGTGCAACATTTCCTTATACAGAGTTCTAGCTACAAGGCAGATGAGTCCAACCTGTTTAAATACTGAGAGCTAGCTACATGGCAGAGTAGTTCAGCGTATCCAGATAAAGAGTACTAGCTAAATGGCAACATAGTCCAACTTGTCCATATACTGAGAGCTACTACATGGCAGACAAATCCAATATGTTCATATGGAGAGCTAGCCACATGGCAGAATAATGCAACATTTCCATATACAGTGTTCTAGCTATATGGCAGACGAATCCAACGTGTCCATATACTGGAGCTTGCTACATGGCAGATGAGTCCAACATGTCCATATACAGAGAGCTAGCTACATGGCAGACAACTCCAATATGTTCATATGCAGAGAGCTACCTACTTGGCAGATCAGACCAACATATCCATGTACAGACAACTAGCTACATGGTATACGAGTCCCAAATGTCCATATTCAGAGAGCTAGCTACATGGCAGTGTAGTGCAATATTTACATATACACAGTTCTAGCTACAAGGCAGATGAGTCCCACTTATCGATATACTGAGAATTACCTACATGGCAGAGAAGTGCATTATTTTCATATACAGAGTTCAAGCTTCATGGCAGATGAATCCAACTTGTCTATATACAGAGAGCTAGCTACATGGCAGAGCTGTGCAACATGCCCATATACAGGGTATTAGCTACATGGCAGATGAGTTCAACCTGTCCATATAATAAGAGCTAGCTACATGGCAGAGAAGACTAAAATGTTCATATATAGAGAGATAGCTACATGGAAGAGTAGTGCAACATTTTCATATATAGAGTTATTGCTACTTGGCAGATGTGTCCAACATGTGCATATACTGAAGCTAGCTACATGGCATACAAGTCCAATATGTTCATATACAGAGAGCTAGCTACATGGCAGGAAAAAGAAACTTGTCTATATACAGAGAGCTAGCTACATGAAAGAGTTGTGCAACATGTCCATATACAGGGTATTAGCTACATAGCAGATGAGATCAACATGTCCATATACTGAGAGCAAGCTACATGGCACAAGTCTAAAATGGTCATATATAGAGAGCAAGATACATGGCAGGGTAGTGCAACATTTCCATAAACAGAGTTCTAGCTAATTGGCAGATGTGTCCAACATGTCTATATGCTTAGAGCTAGCTACATGACAGACAAGTCCAATATGTTCATATACAGAGAGATACATGGCTGGGTAGTAGAACATGTCCATATACATATTACTAGCTACATGGCAGATTAGTCCAACATATGCATATATTTAGAGTAAGCTTCATGGCACACAAGTCCAAAATATTCATATAAAGAGAGCTAGCTAATGGGCAAGGTAGTGCAACATTCCCATATACAGAGATCTAGCTACATGATATCTGTGTCCAAAGTGTCCTTATACTGAGAGCTAACTCCATGGCAGAGTAGTCCAACATGTCCATATACTGAGAGATAGCTACATGGAAGAAAAGTCCAATATGTTCATAAACAGAGAGCGACATACTTTGCAGATCACTCCAACACATCCATGCACAGAGAGCTAGCTACATGTCACACGAGTCCAAAATATCCATATACAGAGATCAAGCTACATGAAAGGGTAGTGCAACATTTTCATATCCAGAGTTATAGCTACAAGGCAGATGAGTCCAACTTGTCTATATACAAAAAGCTAGTTACATGGTAGAGTAGTGCAACATGTCCATATACAAGTTACTAGCTACATGGAAGATAAGTTCAACATGTCCATATACTGAGAGCTAGATACATGGCAGACAAGTGCAATATGTTCATATACAGAAAGCTAGCTACATGGCAGGGTAGTGCAGCATTTCCATATGCAGAGTACTAGCTACAAGGCAGATGAGTCCAACTTGTCTATATACAGAGAGCTAGCTACATGGCAGGGTAGTGCAACATTTCCATATACAGATTTCTAGCTACAAGGCAGATGAGTCCAACTTGTCCATATGCTGTGAGCTAGCTTCATGGCTGAGTAGTCCAACTTGTCCATTTACAGGGTACTAGATACAAAGCAGTGGAGTCCAACATGTCCATATATTGAGAGCTAGCTACATGGTAGAGAACTCCAATATGTTCACATACAGAGAGCTAACTTCTTGGCAGATCAGCCCAACTTATCCATGTACAGAGAGCTAGCTACATGGCAAACGAGTCCCAAATGTCCATATACAGAGAGCTGGTTACATAGCAGAGTAGTGCAACATTTCCATATACAGAGTTCTAGCTACAAGGCAGATTAGTCCAACTTGTCTGTATAGAAAGAGCTAGCTAAATGGCAGTGTAGAGTTACATTTCCATATACAGGTTTCTAACTACAATTCAGATGAGTCCAACTTATCTATATATAGAGAGATAGCTACATGGCAGGGTAGGGCATCTTTTCATATACAGAGTCCTACCTTCAAGGCAGATGAGTCCCACTTGTCTATATTCTGAGAGCTACCTACACAGCAGAGTAGTGCATCATTTCCATATACAGAGTTCAAGCCACATCACAGGTGAGTCCAACTTGTCTATATACATAGAACTAGCTGCCTGGCAGAGTAGTGCAACATGTCCATATAGGGTACTAGCTACATGTCAGATGAGTCCAACATGTGCATACACTGAAAGCTACCTACAAATCTAAATTTTTCATATACAGAAAGCTCATCCATACACTGAGTGTTGGCTACATGGCAAACAACTCCAATATGTTCAACTACAGGGAGCTACCTACTTGGCAGATTTGTCTAACGTATCCATGTTCAGAGAGCTAGCTACATGACAGACGAGTCCCAAATGTCAATATACAGAGAGCAAGCTACATGTCAGGCTAGTTCAAAATTTCCATATTCAGAGTTATAGCTACAAGGCAGATGAATCCAACTTGTCTATATATAAAGAGCTAGCTACATGGCAGACAAGTCCAATATGTTCAAATACAGGGAGCTACCTACTTAGCAGATCAGTCCAACATATCCATGTACAGAGAGCAAGCTACATGGAAGACAAGTCCAATATGTTCATATATAGAGAGCTAGCTACATGCAGGGTAGTGCAACATTTCCATATACCGAATTCTTGCTACAAGGCAGATGAATCCAACTTTTCTATACATAGAGAGCTAGCTACAGGATAGGATAGTGCAAAATTTCCATATACAGAGTTCTAGCTACAAGGCAGATGATTCCAACTTATCTATATACTGAGAGCTACCTACATTGCAGAGTAGTGCATCATGCCCATATAAAGAATTTAAGCTACATGGCAGATGAGTCCAATTTGTCTATATACAGAGTGCTAGCTACGATTCAGAGTAGTGCAAGATGTCCATATACAGATTACTAGCTACATGTCAGATGACTTCAACATTTCCATACACTGAGAGCTAGCTACCTGGCAGACAAGTGCAAAATGTTTATATTCAGAGGGCTACCAACATGGCAGATTAGTGCAACATTTCCATATACAGAGTTCTAGCTACATGGCAATTGATTCCAACATGATCATATACAGTGTTCTAGATACATGGTAGATGAGTCCAACATGGCCATATACTGCGAGATAGATACATGGCAGAGTTGTCCAACATGTCCATATACAGGGTACTAGCTTCATGGCAGATGAGTCCAACATGTCCATATACAGTGTACTAGATACATGGCAGATGAGTCCAACATGTCCATATACTGAGAGCTAGCTACATGGCAGACATCTCCAATATGTTCATATAGAGCAAGCTACCTAATTGGCAGATCACTCCAACATATCCATGTACAGAGAGCTAGCTACATGGCAGACGAGTCCCATATATCCATATACAGAAAGCTAGCTACATGGCAGGGTACTGCATCATTTCCATATACAGAGTTCTAGTTACAAGGCAGATAAGTCCAAAATGTCCATATACAGAGAGCTAGCTACATGGCAGGTATGTGCAACATTTCCATATACAGAGTTCTATGTACAAGGCAGATGATTCCAACTTGTGATATACAGAGAGCTAGCTACATGGCATGATTGTACAACATTTCCATATACAGAGTTCTAGCTACAAGGCAAATGAGTCCAAGTTGTCTATATACAGAGAGCTAGCTACATGGAAGGGTAGTGCAACATTCCCATATCCAGAGTTCTAGCTACAAGGCAGATGAGTCAAACTAGTCTATATACTGAGAACTCTCTACGAGGCAGAGTAATGTATCATTTCCATATAAAGAATTCAAGATACATTACAGATAAGTCCAACTAGTCTATATACAGAGAGCTAACTACATGGCAGAGTAGTGCAACATGTCCTTATACAGTGTACTAGATACATGGCATATGAGTCCAGCATGTCCATATACTGAGAGCTAGCTACATGGTAGACAATTCCAATATGTTCATATACAGAGAGCTAGCTACATGACAGTGTAGTGCAACATTCCCATATCCAGAGTTCTAGCTACAAGACATGTGATTCCAACTTGTCTATATATAGAGAGCTAGCTACATGGCAAGATAGTGCAACATTTCCAAATACATAGTTCTAGCTACAAGGCAGATAAGTCAAACTAGTCTATTTACTGAGAACTACCTACAAGGCAGAGTAATGTATAATTTCCATATAAAGAATTCAAGATACCTTGCAGATGAGTCCAACTTGTCTATATACAGAGAGCTAACTATATGGCAGAGTAGTGCAACATGTCCATATACATGTTACTAGCTACATGGCAGATGAGTGAAACATGTCCATATACTGAGAGCTAACTACATGGCAGACAAGTTCAATATGTTCATATACAGACAGCTACTTTCTTGTCAGATCAGTCGAACATATGCATGTACAGGGTACTAGCTACAAGGAAGACTAGACCCAAATGTCCATACACAGAGAGCTAGCTATGTGGCAGGGTAGTGCAACATTTCCATGTATAGTGTTCTAGCTACAAGGCAGATGAGTCCAACTTGTCTATATACAGAGAGCTAGCTAAATGGCAGCATAGTGCAACATTTCCATATACAGAGTTCTAACTACAAGGCAGATGAGTCCAACTTGTCAATATATAGAGAGCTAGCTACATGCAGACGAGTCCCAAATGTACATATACAGAGAGCAAAATACATGGCAGGCTAGTTCAAAATTTGCATATTCAGAGTTCTAGCTATAAGGCAGATGAATCCAACTTGTCTATATATAGAGAGCTAGCTACATGGCAGACAAGTCCAATATGTTCAAATACAGGGAGCTACCTACTTGGTAGATCAGTCCAACATATCCATATACAGAGAGCTAGCTACATGGCAGACAAGTCCA
>NW_006408814.1:3075428-3086291 GCF_000296735.1 Chrysochloris asiatica | reverse complement strand
GTCCATATACAGGGTACTAGTTACATGGCAGATGAGTCCAATATGTGCAAAAATTCAGAGCTAGATACTTGGCAGACAAGTCAATTATTTTCATATACAGAGAGCTACATACTTGACAGACCAGTCCAACGTATCCATGTACAGAGAGCTAGCTACATAGCAGAAAAGTCCCAAATGTCCATATACAGAGAGTTAGCTACATGGTAAGGCAGTGCAACATTCCCATATACAGAGTTCTAGTTACAAGCAGATAAGTCCAAAAATGTTCATATACAGAGAGCTAGCTAAATGGCAGGAAAAAGCAACATTTCCATATACAGAGTTCTAGCTACAAGGAAGATGAGTCCAACTTGTCTATATACAGAGAGCTAGCTACATAGCAGGGAAGTGCAACATTTCCATGTTCAGATTTCAATCTACAAGGCAGATGAGTCCAACTTGTTTATATAAAGAGAGCTAGCTACATGGCTAAGGAGTGCAACATGTCCATATATAGGGTACTAGCTACATGGCAGATGAGTCCAACATGTCCATATACTGAGAGCTATCTACATGGCAGACAAGTCCAATATGTTCATATACAGAGAGCTACCTACTTGGCAGATCAGTTCAACATATCCATGTACAGAGATGTAGCTATTTGGCAGACAGGTCCCAAATGTCTAGATACAGAGAGATAGCTACATGGCAGGGAAGTGCAACATTTCCATATACAGAGTTCTAGCTACAAGGCAGATAAGTCCAACTTGTCTATATACTCAGAGCTAGCTACATGGCAGAGTAGTGCAACATGTCCATGTACAGGGTACTAGCTACATGACAAGATAGTCTAACATGTCCATATACTGATAGCTAGCTACATGGCAGACAAATCCAATATGTTCATATAGAGAGAGCTGGATACATGACAGTAAGTACAACATTTCGATATACAGAGTTCTAGTGACAAGGCGGATGAATCCAACTTATCTATATACAGAGAGCTGGCTACATGGAAGGGTAGTGCAACATTTCCATATACAGAGTTCTTACGACAAGGCAGATTTATCCAATTTGTCTATATACAGAAAGCTAGCTACATGGCCGGGTAATGCATCACTTCCATATACAGAGTTCCAGCTACAAGGCAGATGAGTCCAACTTGTTCATATACTGAGAGCAAGCTTCATAGCAGAGAAGTCCAATATGTCCATTTGCAGAGTACTAGTTATGTGGCAGATATGTACAACATTTCCATATACTGAGAGCTAGCTACATGGCATAAAAGTCCAGAATGTTCATATACAGTGAGCTAGCTACATGGCAGGTTAGTGCAACATTTCCATATACAGAGTTCTAGCTACATGGCAGATGTGTAAAATGTGTCCGTTTACTGAGAGCTAGCTACATGGCAGAGTAGTCCAATATGTCCATAGACAGGGTACTAGCAACTTGGCAGATGAGTCCAACATGTCCATACACTGAGAGCTAGCTACATGGCAGAGTAGTCCAATATGTCCATATACAGGGTACTAGCTACATGGCAGATGAGTCCAACATGTCCATATACTGAGAGCTAGCTACATGGCAGACATCTCCAATAAGTTCATATACAGGGAGCTACCTACTTGGCAGATCACTCCAACATATCCATGTTCAGAGAGCTAAGCTACATGGCAGTCAAGTCCAATATGTTCATATACAGAGAGCTAGCTACATTGCAGACGAGTCCAAAATGCCCATATAAAGAGAGCTAGCTACATGGCAGGGTAGTGCAAAATTTCCATATACAATGTTCTAGCTACAAGGCAGATGATTCCAATTTGTGTATATACAGAGAGCTTATTACATGGAAGGGTAGTGCAACATTTCCATATATAGTGTTCCAGCTACATGGCAGATGAGTCCAACTTGTTAATATACTGAGAGCTAGCTTCATGGCAGAGAAGTCCAATATGTCCATTTACAGAGTACTAGCTATGTGGCAGATGAGTACATTTCCATATACTGAAAGATAGCTACATGGCATAAGAGTCCAGAATGTTCATATACAGTGAGCTAGCTACATGGCAGGTTAGTGCAACATTTCCATATACAGAGTTCTAGCTACATAGAAGATGTGTAAAATGTGTCCATTTACTGAGAGCTAGCTACATGGCAGAGTAGTCCAATATGTCCATACACATGGTACTAGCTACATGGCAGATGAGTCCAACATGTCCATATACTGAGAGCTAGCTACATGGCAGACATCTCCTATAAGTTCATATACAGGGAGCTACCTACTTGACAGATCACTCCAACATATCCATGTTCAGAGCACTAGCTACATGGCAGACAAGTCCAATATGTTCATAGACAGAGAGCTAGCTACATTGCAGACGAGTCCAAAATGCCCATATAAAGAGAGCTAGCTACATGGCAGGGTAGTGCAAAATTTCCATATACAAAGTTCTAGCTACAAGGCAGATGATTCCAATTTGTCTATATACAGAGAGCTAGCTTCATGGCAGGGGAGTACAACATTTCCATATACAGAGTTCTAGTTATAAGGAAAATGAGTCCACCTTCTCTATGTACAGAGAGCTAGATCCATGGAAGGGTAGTGCAACATTTCCATATCTAAAGTTCTAGCTACAAGGCAGTTGAGTCCTAATTGTCCATTTACTGAGAGCTAGCTTCATGGCAGAGTAGTTCAACATGTCCATATACAGTGTACTAGATACATGGCATATGTTTCCAACATGTCCATATAATGAGAGCTAGCCACATGGCAGACAAGTCCAATTTGTTCATATACAGAAAGCTAGCTACATGGCAGGGTAGTGAAACATTTTCAGATACAGAGTTCTAGTTATAAAGCAAATGAGTCCAACTTGTCTATATACTGAGAGCTACCTACATGGCAGACAAGTCCAAAATGTTCATATAAAGAGAGCTAGCTTAAGGGCAGGGTAGTGCAACATTCCCATATACAGAGATCTAGCTACATGGCAGATGTGTCCAAAGTGTCCTTATACTGAGAGCTGGCTACATGGCAGAGTAGGCCAACATGTCCATATACAGGTTACTAGCTACATGGCAGATGAGTCAAACATGTCCATATACTGAGCGCTAGCTATATGGCAGACAAGTTCAATTTGTTCATATAAAGACAGCTACCTACTAGGCAGATCATTCGAACATATCCATATAGAGAGTGCTAGCTACATGGCAGACGGGACCCAAATGTCCATACACAGAGAGCTAACTACATGGCAGGGTAGTGCATCATTTCCATATCCAGAGTTCTAGCTACAATGCAGATGAGTCCAAATTGTCTATATACAGAGAGCTACCTACATGGCAGCATAGTGCAACATTTCAATAAGCAGAGTGCTAGCTACAAGCAAGATGAGTCCTAAATGTCAATATATAGAGAGCTAGGAAAATGGCCCGGTATTGCAACATTTCCAAAAACAGAGTTCTAGCTATTAGACCAATGAGTCCAACTTGTCTGTATACTGAGAGCTACCAAATGGGAGAGTAGTGCATCATGTCCATATAGAGAGTTCAACCTACACGGTAGATGAGTCCAACTTGTTTATATACAGAGAGCTAGCTACATGGCAGTGTAGTGCAACATTTCCTTATACAGAGTTCTAGATACTTTGCAGATGTGTCCAATTTGTCCATATACTGAGAGTTATCTACATGGCAGAGTAGTCCAACATGTCCATATACAAGGTACTAGCTACATGTTAGATGAGTCCAACATGTCCATATACTTAGAGGTAGCTACTTGGCAGACAAGTCCAATATATTCATATACAGAGAGCTACATACTTGGCAGATTAGTCCAATATATATATGTACAGAGAGCTAGCTACATGGCAGATGAGTCCCATAAGTCCATATACAGAAAGCTAACTACATGGCATGGTAGTGCAACATTTCCATATACAGAGTTCTAGTTACAAGGCAGATAAGTCCAAAATTTCCATTTACAGAGAGCTAGCTACATGGCAGATATGTGCAACATTTCCATATACAGTGTTTTATGTATGAGGCAGATGAGTCCAACTTGTCCATATACTGTGAGCTAGCTTAATGGCAGAGTAGTCCAACATGTCCATGTAAAGGGTTCTAGATATAAAGCAGAGAATTCCAACATGTCTATATACTGAGAGCTAGCTACATGGCAGAGAACTCCAATATGTTCATATACAGAGAGCCAACTATTTGGCAGATAAGTCCAACATATCCATGTACAGAGAGCTAGCTACATGGCAGGGTAGTGCAACATTTCCATCTACAAAATTCTAGCTACATGGAAAATGAGTCCAACGTGTCCATATACTGAGAGCTAGCTTCATGGAAGAAAATCCAATACGTTCATATACAGAGAGCTACCTACTTGGCAGATCAGTCCAACATATTCATATACAGTGAGCTAGCTACATGGCAGAGGAGTCCAAAATGCCCTTATTCATAGAACTACCTACATGGCAGGGTAGTGCAGCATTTCCACATACAGAGTTCTAGCTACAAGTCAGATGAGCTCAAATTGTCTATATAGAGAGGGATAGCTACATGACAGAGTAGTGCAACATTTCCATATAGAGAGTTCTAGTTACATGGCAGATGTGTCCAATGTGTCCATATTCTGAGAGCTAGCTACATGACAGTCTAGTGCAACATTTCCATATAGAGAGTTCTAGCTACATGACAGATGTGTCTAATGTGTCCAAATAGTGAGAGCTAGTTACATGGCAGATTTTTCCAACATGTATATATACTGAGAGCTTGCCACATGTCAATCCAACATGGCTATATACAGAGTTCTAACTACATGGAAGATGAGTAAAAAATGTCCATATACTGACAGATAGCTACATGGCAGAGGAGTCCAAAATGTCCATATACAGAGAGTCGGCTACATGGCAGGGTAGTGCAAGGTTTCCATATACAGAGTTCTAGCTACAAGGCAGAAGAGTCCAAAATGTCAATGTAAAGAGAGCTAGCTGCATGGCAGGGTAGTGCAACATTTCCATATACACAGTTCTACTTACAAGACAGATGAGTTCAAGTTATTTATATACTGAGAGCTTGTTACATGGGAGAAATGTCCAATATGTTCATATACAGAGAGCTACCTACTTGGCAGATCAGTCCAACATATCCATGTACAGAGAGGAAGCTACATAGCAGACGAGTCCAAAATGTACATATATAGAGAGTTGGCTACGTGGCAGGGTATTGCAACGTTTCCATATACAGATTTCTAGGTACGAGGCAGATGAGTCCAATATGTCCACATACTGAGAGTTTGTTTCATGGCAGATGAGTACAAAATGTCCATATACAGAAAGATAGTTAAATGGCAGGGTACTGCAACATTTTCATATACAGAGTTCTAGCAACGAAGTAGATGAGTAATACTTGTCTATATATAGAGAGCTAACTACAAGGCAGGGTAGTGCAACATTTTAATATACAGAGTTCAAGATACATGGCAGATGTGCCCAACGTGTCAATAAACTGAGAGCTGCCTTTCATGACTATTCAGTTCAACATATCCATATACAGGATACTAGCTATATGACAGATGAGTCGAAAATGTCCACATACAGAGAGCTAGCTACATGGCAGAGTAGTGCATCATTTCCATATAAAGAGTTCAAGCTACATGGCAGATGAGTGCAAAATGTTCATATACTGAGAGCTAGCTGCATTGCAGAGTAGTCCAACATGTCCATATGCTGGGTCCTAGCTATATGGCAGATGAAGGCAATATGTCCTTATACAGAGAGGTAACTACTTACAGATCAGTACAACATATCCATGTACAGAGAGGTAGCTACAAGGCAGACAATTACAATATGTTCATATACAAAGAGCTACCTACAAGGCAGGGTAGTGCATTTCCATATACAGAGTTCTAGCTACAAGGCTGATATGTCCAAAATGACCATATACAGAGTGCTAGCTACATGGCAGATGAGTCCAAAGTGTTCATATACTGGGTACTAGTTACATGGCAGATGCATCAAACATGTCCATATACTGAGAGTTAGATACATGGCAGACAAGTCCAATATGTTCATATAAAGGAGCTACCTACTTGGCAGATCTGTCCAACATATCCATGTACTGAGAGCGACCTACATGAGAGATGAGTCCAATGTGTCCATATACTGAGAGCTAGCTTCATGATAGAGTACCATATAAAGGGTACTAGCTACATGGCAGATTATTCCAACATGTCAATATACTGAGACTAGCTACATGGCAAACAAGTCCAATATGTTCATATACAGAGAGCTAGCTACATGGCAGAGTAGTGCAACATTTCCATATTCAGAGTTCTAGCTATATGACAGATGGGTCCAAAATGTCCATATACTGAGAGCTACCGACATGGCTGATCAGTCCAAAATATCCAAGCACAGAGAGCTAACTACATGTCTGACGAGTCCAAAATGTCCATATACAGTGTTGTAGTTGCATGGCAGTTGTGTCCAATGTGTCCATATACTGAGAGATAGATACATGGCAGAGTAGTGCAACATATCCATATATAGACTTCTAGATACATGACAGATGTGTCCAACATGTCCATATACTGAGAGCTACGTGCATGGCAGATAAGTCCAACATGTCCATATACAGGGTACTAGCTACATGGCAGATGTGTACAAAATGTACATGTACAGAAAGCTAGCTTCATGGCATAGTAGTACATCTTTTCCATATACAGAGTTCAAGCTAAATGGAAGATGAGTCCAAAGTGTTCATATACTGAGATATAGCCACATGGCAGAGTAGTCCAACATGTCCATATAAAGGGTACTAGCTACATGGCAAATGAGTCCAAAATGTCCATATACTGAGAGTTAGATACATGTCAGACAAGTACAATATGTTCATATACAGAGAGCTATCTACTTGGCAGATCAGTCCAACATATCCATGTACAGAGAAGTAGCAACATAGCAGATGAGTCCAATATTTTCATACACAGAGAGATAGCTACATGGCAGGGTAGTCCAACATACCCATATACAGAGTTCTAGCTACATGGCAGACAAGTCCAATATTTTGATACACAGAGAGCTAGCTTCATGGCAGGGTAGTGCAACATTTTCATATATAGAGTTCTAACTACATGGCATATGTGCCCAATGTGTCCATATACTGGGAGCTGGCTTCATGGCAGAGTAGTCCAACATATCCATATACAGTGTTATCTCTACAAGTCAGATGTGTCCAACGTGTCCTTATACTGAGAGCTAGCTACATGGCAGGGTAGTGCAACATTTCCATATACAGTGTTCTATCTACATGGCAGATGTGTGCAACATATTCATATACAGACATCTAACTACATGGCAGGGTAGGGCAACATTTCCATATACAGAGTTGTAGTTACAAGGCAAATGAGTCTAACTTGTCTATGTACAGTAAGCTAGCTACATGGCATGGTACTCCAACATTTACTTGTACAGATTTCTAGCTACAAGGAAGATGTGTCCAACTTGTCCATATACTGAGAGCTAGCTACATCTCAAACTAGTCCAAAATGTCTATATACTGAGAGCTACCTACATGGCAGAGTAGAGCCACATGTCCATATACAGGGTACTAGCTAAAAGGCAGATGAGTCCAATTTGTCCAAATATAGAGAGCTGGCTACATGGCATAGTAGTGCGTCCTTTCCATATACAAAGTTCAAGCTACATGGTAGATGAGTACAACTCGTTTATATACAGAAGCTAGTTACATGGCAGAATAGCGTAACATGTCCATATACAGGGTACTAGTTACATGGCAGATGAGTCCAACATTTCCATATACTGAGAACTACCTACATGGCAGAGTAATCCAACATGTCCATAAACAGAGTACTAGCTAAATGGCAGATGAGTCCAACATGTCCATATACTGAGAGCTAGCTACATGACAGAAAAGTCCCATATGTTCATATACAGAGAGCTACCTACTTGGCAAATCAGTCCAACATATCCATGTACAGAGAGCTAGCAACATGGTAGACCAGTCCAAAATGTCCATAAACAGAGAGCTAGATACATGGCAGATGTGTCCAACTTGTCCATATACTGAGAGCTAGCTACATGGCAGTATAGTCGAACATGTCTATATACAGTTTACTAGCTACATGGCAGATGAGTCCAATATGTTCATATACAGAGAGATACATACTTGGCAGAGCAGTCCAAAAAATTCATGTACAGGGAGTTAGCTATATGACAGACAAGTCCAATATCTTCGTATACAGAGCTACATACATGGCAGGGTTGTTAAACATTTCCATATACAGAGTTATAGCAAATTGGCAGATGTCTCAAAAATGTCCATGTACAGAGAGCTAGCTACATGGCAGAGTGGTGCATCATTTCCATACACAGAGTTCAAGCAACATGGCAGATCAGTCGAAAGTGTTCATATGCTGAGAGCTAACTACAAGGCAGTGTAGTCCAACATGTCCATATACGGAGTTCTAGCTACATGACAGATGTGTCCAACGTGTCCATATTCTGAGAGCTAGCTACATGGAAGACAAGTCCAAAATGTTCATAGACAGAGAACCAGCTACATGGCAGGTTAGTGCAACATTATCATATACAGACTTCTAGCTACAAGCAGATGAGTCCAAGTAATCTATATACAGAGAGCTAGCAGCAAGGCAGATGAGACAAACTTGTTCATATACTGAGAGCTTGCTACATATCAGACGAGTTCAAAATGTCCATAAAGAGAAAACTAGTTAATGGCAGAGTAGTGCATCATTTCAATATACAGAGTTCAAGCTACATTGCAGATAAGTCTATAGTGTCCATATACTGAGAGCTAGCTGTATGGCAGATTACTCCAACATGTCCATACACAGGGTACTAGCTACATGGTAGAATGTCCAATATGTTCACATAGAGAGAGATACCTACTTGGAAGATCAGTCCAACATATCCATTCACAGAGTGCTAGCTAAATGTCAGATGAGTCCAAAATGTACAGATACAGAGAGCTAGATACATGGCAGGGTAGTGAAACATTTTCATATACAGAGTTCAAGCTGCAAGACAGATGAGTCCAACTTGTCTATATACAGAGAGATAGCTAAATGGCAGGGTAGTGCAACAATTCCATAGACAGAATTCTAGCAACATAGCAGATGTTTCCAATGTGTCCATATACTGAGAGATAGCTACATGGCTGACAAGTCCAATATGTTCATATACAGAGAGCTAGCTAAATGGCAGAGTAATGCAACAATACCATGTACAGAGTTCTAGCTACAAGGCAGGTGAATCCAACTTCTCTTTATAAAGAGAGATAGCTACATGGCAGTGCAGTGCAGCATGTCCATATATAGTCTTCTAGATACTAGGCAGAAGAGTCCATGTTGTCTATATACAGAGAGCTAGGTATATGGCAGGGTAATGCAACATTTCCATATACAGAGTTCTAGCTCAAAAAAGATAAGTCCAACTTGTCTATATACAGAGAGCTAGCTACATTGCAGGGTTGTGCAACATTTTCATATACAGAGTTCTAGCTGAAGGCAGATGAGTCTAACTTGTCTGTATAAGGAAAGCTAGCTACATGTCAGGGAAGTGCAACATTTCCATATACAGAGTTCGAGACACAAGGCAGATGAATCCAACTTGTCCATATACTGAGACCTAGCTACATGGTAGACAAGTCCAAAGTGTCCATATACAGAGAGCTAGGTACATGTCAGGGTAGTGCAACATTTCCATATACAGAGTTCTAGCTACATGGCAGATGAGTCCAAAAGGTCCATATACAGAGAGCTAAATACAAGGCAGTGTAGTGCAACATTTCCATATACTGAGTTCTAGCTACAAGGCACATGAGTCCAACGTGTGCATATCCTGAGAGCAAGCTACATGGCAGAGAAGCTCCATATGTTCATATACAGAGAGCTAGGTACATGGCAGTGTAGTGCAACATTTCAATATACAGAGTTCTAGCTACATGGCAGATGTGTCCAACATGTCCATATACAGAGAACTAGCTACATGTTAGAGTAGTACAACATGTACCTATACAGGGTACTTGCTACATGGCAGATGCAACGAACATATCCATATACTGAGAGCTAGCTACATGGCAGACAAGTCGAATACATTCATATACAGACAGCTACCTACTTGGCAGATCAGTCCAACATATCCATGTACAGAGAGCTAGCTACATGTCAGACGAGTCCAAAATGTCCATATACAGAGTGCTAGATACATGCCAGTGTAGTGCAACATTTTCATATACAGAGTTCTATCTACAAAGCAGATGAGTCCATCTTGTCTTTATACAGAGAGCTAGCTACATGGCAGGGTAGTGCAACATTTCCATATATAGACATGTAGATAGAAGGCAAAGGAGTCCCACTTGACTATACCCAGAGAGGTAGCTACATGGCAGGGTAGTGCAACATTTCCATATACAGATTTGTAGCAACATGGCAGATGTTTCCAATGTGTCCATATACTGAGAGCTAGCTACATGGCTGACAAGTTTACTGTGTTCATATACAGAGAGCTAGCTAAATGGCAGGGTAGTCCAACAATACCATATACAGAGTTCTAGCTACAAGGCAGATGATTCCATCTTGTCTTTATACAGAGAGCTAGCTGCATGGCAGAGTAGTGCAACATTTCCATATACAGAGTTCTAGCTACAAGGCAGATGAGTCCATTTTGTCTATATACAGAGAGCTAGGTCCATGGCAGGGTAGTGCAACATTTCCATATACAGAATTCTAGCTCAAGAAAGATGAGTCCAACTTATGTATATACAGAGAGGTAGCTACGTGGCATAGTAGTGCAACTTTTCCACATACAGAGTTCTTGCTACAAGGCA
>NW_006408814.1:3069324-3075273 GCF_000296735.1 Chrysochloris asiatica | reverse complement strand
ATATACAGAGACCTACCTACTTTGCAGATCAGTCCAACATATCCTTGTACTGAGAGCTAGCTACATGGCAAACGAGTCCAAAATATCCTTGTACAGAGAGCTGGCTACATGACAGTGTAGTGCAATATTTCCATATACAGAGCTAGCTATGTGGCAGACAAGTCCAAAATATCCATATACAGAGAGATAGTTAAATGGCAGTGTAGTGCAACATTTTCATATACAGACAAGTCCAAAATGCCCATAGATAGAGAGCTAGCTACATGGAAGGAAAATGCAACATTTTCTTCTATAGAGTTCTAGCTACAAGGAAGATGAGTTCAATTTGTGTATATACAAAGTGCTAGCTACATGGCAGGGTATTGCAACATATCCTTATACAGCCTTCTAGCTAAAAGGAAGATGAGTCCACCTTGTGTATGTACAAAGTGCTAGACTCATGGTAGGGTAGTGCAACATTTCCATATACAGTGTTCTCGCTACAAGGCAGATGAGTCCATCTTTCTACATACAGTACTAGCTACATGGCCGGGTAGTCCAACATGTCCATATACAGAGTATTAGCTTCATGGCAGATGAGTCCAACATGTCCATATACTGAGAGCTAGCTACATAGCAGACAAGTCCTATATGTTCATATACGGAGAGCTACCTACTTGGCAGATTAGTCCAACATATCCATGTACAGAGAGCTAGCTAAATAACAGACGAGTCCAAAATGTCCATATACAGAGAGCTAGCTACATGGAAGCGTAGTGCAACGTTTCCATATACAGAGGAGACAAGGCAGATGAGTCCAAAATGTCAATATTAAGAGAGGTAGCTTAATGGCAGGGTTGAGCAACATTTCCATATACACAGATTTATCTAGAAGGCAGATGAATCCAATGTGTCCATATACTGAGAGCTAGCTACATGGCAGAGTAGTGCAACATTTCCATATAAAGAGTTCTAGATATAAGGCAGATGAGTCCAACTTGTCTATACACTGAGAGCTAGCTACATGGCACACAAGTCCAATACGTTCATATACAGAGAGCTACCTACTTGGCAGATCAGTACAACATATCCATGTCCTGAGAGCTAGTTACATGACAGACGAGCCCAAAATGTCCATATGCAGCGAGCTAGTTAAATGACTGGGTAGTACAACATTTTCATATATAGAATTCTAACTACAAGGCAGAGGAGTCCAACTTGTCTATATACAGAGAGCTAGCTAAATGGCAGAGTAGTGCAACATTTTTTAAATACAGAGTTCTAGCTACATGGCTGATGTGTCCAATGTGTGCATATACTGGGAGCAACCTACATGGCAGATCAGTCCAAAATATACATGCACAGAGAGCTAGTTATATGGCAGACGAGTCCAAAATGTCCATATCCAGAGAGCTAGCTTCAGGACAGAGAAGTGAATCATTTCCATATACAGAGTTCTATCTAAAAGACAGATGAGTCCATCTTGTCTATATACAGAGCTAGCTTACTCGCTGGGTAGTCCAACTTGTCCATATACACGGTACTAGCTACATGGCAGATGAGTCCAACAGGTCCATAACAGAGAGCTGGCTACATGGCAAGGTAGTTCAACGTTTCCATATACAGAGTTCTACCTTCATGGCAGAGGAGTTCAAAATGTCCCTATAAAGACAGCTATCTACATGGCAGGGTAGTGCAACATTTCCATATACAGAGTTCTAGCTACAAGGCAGATGAGTCCAAATTGTCTATAGGCAGATAGCTAGCTGCATGGCAGAAAAGTCCAATATGTTCATATACAGAGAGCTACCTATTTGGCAGATCAGTCAAACATATCCATGTACAGAGAGCTGGCTACATGGCAGGGTAGTGCAATGTTTCCATATACAGACTTCTAGCTACAATACATTCGTATACTGAGAGCCAGTATTATGGCAGACGTGTCCAAAATGTCCGTATACAGAGAGCTAGCTAAATGACAGGGTAGTGCAACATTTCCATATACAGAGTTCTAGATTCAAGGCAGATGAGTCCAACTTGTCTATAAACAGAGAGCTAGCAACATGTCAGAGGAGTTCAATATGTCCATATACAGGGTACTAGCTACATGGCAGTTGAGTCCAAAGTGTTCATATACTGAGAGCTAGTTACAAGACAGACAAGCCCAATATGTTCATGTACAGATAGCTACCTACTTGGCAGATTAGTCCAACATATCCATGTACAGAGAACTAATTACAAATCTGACAAGTCCAAAATGTCCATAGACAGAGAGCTAGCTACATGGCAGACAAGTCCAATATTTTCATATACAGAGAGCTACATACATGGCAGGGTAGTGCAACATTTCCATATACAGAGTACCATCTACAAGGCAAATGAGTCCAACTTGTCAATATACTGAGACTTTAGCTACATGGGAGAGTATTCCAACAAGTCCATATACAGGGTACTAGCTACAATGCAGTTGAGTCCAGCATGTCCATATACTGAGAGCTAGCTACATGGCAGACAAGTCCAATATGCTCATATACAGAGAGCTACCTACTTGGCATATCAGTCCAACATATCCATTTACAGAGAGCTAGCTACATGGGAGATGAGTCCAAAATGTCCATATACAGAGAGATAACTACCTAGCAGGGTAGTGCAACATTTCCAATACAGAGTTCTAGCTACAAGGCAGATAAGTGTAACTTGTTTATATACAGAGAACTAGCTATATGGCAGGGTAGTGCAACATTTCCATATACAGAATTCGAGCTACATGGCAGATGAGACCAACTTGCCTATATACAAAGTGCTAGCTACATGGCAGGGTAGTTCAAAATTTCCATATACAGAGTTCTAGCTACAATGCAGACGAGTTCAACTTGTCTATATACTGAGAGCTACCTACATGGCAGAGTAGTATATAATTTTCATATACAGAGATCAAGCTACATGGCAGATGAGTCCAACTTGTCTATATACAAAGAGCTAGCTATGTGGCAGGGTAGTGCAACCTTTCCATATACAAAGTTCTAGCTACATGGCAGATGTGTCCAACGTGTCCATACACTGAAAGCTTGCTATATGGCAGACGAATCATATATGTTCATATACACAGAGCAAGCTACATGGCAGTTTAGTGCAACATTTCCATATACAGAGTTCTAGCTCCATGGCAGATGTTTCCAACGTGTACATATACTTAGAGCTAGCTACATGGCAGAGTATTCTAACATGTCCCTATACAGGGTTCTAGCTGCAAAGCAAATGAGTCCAACATGTCCATATACTGAGAGGTAGCTACATAGCAGACAAGTCCAATATGATCATATACAGAGAGCTACTTACTTGGCAGATGAGTCCAACATATCCATGCACAGAGAGATAGCTAAATGTCAAACGAATCCAATATGTCCATATACAGAGACCAAGCTACATGGCAGGCTAATTAAACATTTCCATATCCAGAGTTCTAGATACAAGGCAGATGAGTTCAACTTGTCTATATACAGAGAGCTAGCTATATGGCAGAGTAGTGCAACGTTTTTATATACAGAGTTCTAGAATCATGGCTGATATGTCCAATGTGTCCATATACTGAGAGCAACCTACATGGCAGATTAGTCCAAAATATCCACGTACAGATAGCTAGCTTCATGGCAGACAAGTAGAAATACAGAGTTCTAGCTAAAAGGGAGATAAGTACAAAATGTCCATATAAAGAGAGCTAGCTACATGGCAGGGTAGTGCAACATTTACATATACACAGTTCTATTTACAATACTGATGATTCCAACTTGTCTATATACTGAGAGCTAGCTACATGACAGACAAATCCAATATGTTCATATACAGAGAACTACCTACTTTGCAGATCAGTCCAACATATCCATGTACTGAGAGCTAATTATAAAGCAGATGAGTCCAAAATTGTCCATAGACAGAGAGCTAGCTACATGCCAGAGTAGTGCATAATTTCCATATACAGAGTTCAAGCTACATGACAAATGAGTCCTAAGTGTTCATATACTGAGAGATAGCTACATGGCAGAGTAGTCCAGCATGTCCATTCAAAGAGTACTAGTTACCTGACTAATGAGTCAAACATGCCCACATACTGAGAGCTAGCTACATGGCAGAGCTGTGCATCATTTCCATGTACAGAGTTCAAGCTACATGGTAAATGAATCCAAAGTGTTCATATACTGAGAACTAGCTACATGGCAGAGTATTCCAATATGTCCATATAAAGGGTACTAGTTACCTGGCTAATGAGTCCAGCATGTCATTTACTGAGAGCTATCTACATGTCAGACAAGTACAATATGTTCATATACAGAGAGATACCTACTTGGTAGATCAGTCCAACATATCCATGTACAGAGAGCTAGATACGTGGAAGGCAAGTCCAAAATGTCCATATACAGAGAGATAGTTAAATGGCAGGGTAGTGCAAGATTTTCATATACAGAGTTCTAGCTACAAGGCAAATGAGTCCAACTTGTCTATATAGAAAGAACTAGCTACTTGGCAGAGTAGAGCATCATTTCCATATAAAAAATTCTAGCTACATGGGAGATATGTACAACGTGTCCATATACTGAGAGCTACCTACATGGCAGTTCAGTCCAACTGGTCCATATACAGGTACTAGCCACATGGCAGAAGAGTCCAACATGGCCATATATTCACAGCTAGCTTCATGGCAGACACTTACAATATGTTCATATACAGAGAGGTACCTACTTGGCAGATCAGTCCAACATATCCATATACAGATAGCTAGCTACATGGCAGACGAGTCCAAAATGTCCATATACAGAGAGCTGGTTACATGGCAAGGTAGTGAAACTTTTCCATATACAGAGTTCTAGCTACAAGGGAGATGAGTACCAAATGTCTATATACAGAGAGCTAGCTACAAGGCAGAGTAATGCAACATTGCAATATACAGAGTTCTAGCTACAAGGCAGATGAGTTCAACATATACAAATTCTGAGCAGTAGCTTCATGGCAGATGAGTCCAAAATGCCAGTATACAGAGAGCTAGCTACATGGCAGAATAATGCAACATTTCCATATACAGAGTTCTAGCTACAAGGCAGATGAATCCAACTTGTCTGTATTCTGATAGCTAGCTACATGGCACACAAGTCCAATATGTTCATATACAGAGAGCTACCTACTTGGCAGATTAGTCCAACATATCCATGTACAGACAGCTAGCTACGTGGCAGACAAATCCAAAATGTCTATATACAGAGAGCTAGTTAAACGGCAGGGAAGAGCAACATTTTCATATACAGAGTTCTAGCTGCAAGGTAGATGAGTTCAACATGTCTATATACAGAGAGCTAGATACATGGCAGAGTAGTGCAACATTTTTATAAACAGAGTTCTAGCTACATGCCTGATATGTCCAACGTGTCCATATGCTGAGAGCAACCTACATAAGTTCAAAATATCCATGTACAGATAGCTACCTTAATGGCAGACGAGTCCAAAATATCCATAGACAGAGAGCAAGCTACATGGCTGGGTAGTGCAAGGTTTCCATATACAAAGTTGTAGCTACAAGGGAGATGAGTCCAACTTGTCCATATACTGAGAGTGAGCTTCATGGCAGACAAGTCCAATATGTTCATATACAGAGAGTTACCTACTTGGCAGATCAGTCAAACATATCCAAGTACATAGAGCTAGCTATGTGGCAGACAAGTCCAAAATGTCCATAAACAGAGAGATAGTTAAATGGAAAGGTAGTGCAACAATTCCATTTACAGAGTTCTAGATACAAGGCAGATGAGTCTAACATATCCACATACTGAGAGCTAGCTTCATGGCAGACGATTCCAAAATGTCCATATACAGAGAGCTAGCTACATGGCAGAGTAATGCAACATTTCCATATACAGAGTTCTAGATACAAAGCAGATGAGTCCAAATTGTCTATATATAGAGAACTAGCTACATGGCAGA
>NW_006408814.1:3068359-3069091 GCF_000296735.1 Chrysochloris asiatica | reverse complement strand
ATAGCAGAAAAGTCCAAGATGTCCATATATTGGGAGCTGGCTACATTGCAGACAATTCCAATATGTTCATATACAGAGAACTAACTATTTGGCATGTTAGTCCAACATATCCGTGTACAGATAGCTAGCTTCATGGCAGACGAGTCCAAAATGTCCATATACAGAGAGCTAGCGGCATGGCAGGGAGGTGCAACATTTCCATATACAGAGTTTTACTTACAAGGTGATCAGTCCAACTTGTATATATACTGAGAGCTACCTACATGGCAGACAAGTCCAATATGTTCATATTAGGAGAGCTACCTACTTGGCAGATCGGTCCAACATATCCATATACAGAGAGCTAGCTGCAAGGCAGACGAGTCCAAAATGTCCATATACAGAAAGCTAGCTCCATGGCAGAGTAGTGCAACATTTCCATATACAGAGTTCTAGATACAAGGCAGATGAGTCCAACTCGTCTATACACTGAGAGCTAGCTACGTGACAGACAAGTCCAAAATGTCCATATACAGAGAGAGAGTTAAATGGCAAGGTAGTGCAATATTTTCATATACAGAGTTCTAGCTACAAGGCAGATGAGTCCAAATCTTCTATATAGAGAGAACTAGCTACATGGCAGAGTAGAGCAACATTTCCATATACAAAAATCTAGCTACATGGGAGATGTGTCAAAAGTTTCCATATGCTGAGAGCTACCTACATGGCAGATCAGTCCAACAGGTCTATATA
>NW_006408814.1:3066015-3067099 GCF_000296735.1 Chrysochloris asiatica | reverse complement strand
AGTCCAAGATGTCCATATATTGGGAGCTGGCTACATTGCAGACAATTCCAATATGTTCATATACAGAGAACTAACTATTTGGCATATTAGTCCAACATATCCGTGTACAGATAGCTAGCTTCATGGCAGACGAGTCCAAAATGTCCATATACAGAGAGCTAGCGACATGGCAGGGAAGTGCAACATTTCCATATACAGAGTTTTATTTACAAGGTGATCAGTCCAACTTGTCTATATACTGAGAGCTACCTACATGGCAGACAAGTCCAATATGTTCATATAAGGAGAGCTACCTTCTTGGCAGATCAGTCCAACATATCCATATACAGAGAGCTAGCTGCATAGCAGACAAGTACAAAATGTTCATATACAGAAAGCTAGTTAAACGACAGGGTAGTGCAACATTTTCATATACAGAATTCTAGCTACAAGGCATAGGAGTCCAACTTGTTTATATAAAGAGCTAGCTAAATGCAGAGTAGTGCAACATTTCTATATACAGAGTTCTAGCTACATGGCTGATTTGTCCAATGTGTCCATATACTGGGATAAACCTAAATGGCAGATCAGTCCAAAATATCCATGCACAGAGAGCTAACTACATGGCAGACGAGTCCAAAATGTCCCTATCCAGAGAGCTACCTTTATGGCAGAGTAGTGCAACATTTCTATAGGCAGAGTTCTAGCTACAAGGAAGATGAGTCCAACTTGTCTATATAGATAATGCTAGTTACATAGTAGGGTAGTGTAACATTTGAATATAAAGAGTTCTAGCTAAAAGACAGATGAGTCCAACTTGTCTATATACAGAGTTACCTACATGGCCGGGTAGTCCAACATGTTCATATACATGGTACTAGCTACATGGCAGATGAGTCCAACATGTCCGTATACAGAGAGCTGGCTAAAAGGCAGGGTAGTGCAACATTTCCATATACAGAATTCTAGCTACAAGGCAGATGAGTTCAAAATGTCTGTATACAGAGAGCTAGCTACATGCCAGGGTAGTGTAATATTTCCATATACAGAGTTCTAGCTACATGGCAGACGAGTCCAAAATGTCCATATACAGAGAGCTAGCTAC
>NW_006408814.1:3062492-3065915 GCF_000296735.1 Chrysochloris asiatica | reverse complement strand
CCAGGGTAGTGTAATATTTCCATATACAGAGTTCTAGCTACATGGCAGACGAGTCCAAAATGTCCATATACAGAGAGCTAGCTACATGGCAGAGTAGTGTAACATTTCCATATACAGAGTTCTAGGTACAAGGCAGATGAGACCAACTTGTTTATATAGAGAGAACTAGGTACAGGGGAGATTAGAGCAACATTTCCATATACAATATTCTAGTTACATTGGAGATGTGTTCAACATGTCCATATACTGAGAGCCACCTACATGACAGATCAGTCCAACAGGTCCATATACAGGTACTAGCCACATGGCAGAAGAGTCCATCATGTCCATATATTGAGATCTAGCTACATGGCAGACAAGTCCAATATGTTCATATACAGAGAGCTGCCTATGTGCCAGATCAGTCCAACATATCCATGTACAGATAGCTAGCTATATGGCACATGAGTCCAAAATGTCCATATATAGAGAGCTAGCTACATGGCTGGGTAGTGCAATATTTTTCCTATACAGAGTTCTAGTGACAAGGCAGATGAGTCCAAATAGTCTATATACAGAGAGCTATCTACATGGCAGAATAGTACAACATGTCCATATAAAGTGTACTAGCTACCTGGCAAATAAAGTGAACTTGTCCATATACTGAGAGTTAACTCCAGGGCAGAAAAATCCAATTTGTTCTTAAACAGATCACTCAAACATATCCATGTACAGAGAGCTACTTACATGGCAGATGAGTCCAAAATGTCCATATCCAGAGAGCTAGCTACATGGCAGGGTAGTGCAACATTTCCATATACAGTGTTCTAGCTACAAAGAAGATGAGTCCAACTTGTGTATATACAGAGTGCTAGCTACATGGCAGGGTAGTGCAACATTTCCATATACAGTGTTCTAACTACAAAGAAGATGAGTCCAACTTGTCTATATACAGAGTGCTAGCTACATGGCAGGGTAGTGCAACATTTCCTTATACAGTGTTCTAGCTACAAGGAAGATGATTTCAAATTGTCCATATACAGAGAGCTAGCTACATGGCAGGGTAGTGCAACATTTCCATATACAGAGTTCTAGATAGAAGGCAGATGAGTCTAACATGTCCATACACTGAGAGCTAGCTACATGTCAGACAAGTCCAATATGTTTATAGAGAGAGAGCTATGTACATGGCAGGGTAGTGCAACATTTCCATATACAGAGTTCCATCTACAAAGCAGATGAGACCAACTTGTCTATATACTGAGACCTAGTTACATGGAAGAGCAGTCCAACAATTCCATATACAGGGTTCTAGCTACAATGCAGATGAGTCCAGCATGTCCACATACTGAGAGCTAGCTACTTGGCAGACAAGTCCAATATGTTCATATACAGAGAGCTATCTACTTGGCAGATCAATCCAACATATCCATTTACAGAGAGCTAGATACATGGCAGACGAGGCCAAAATTTCCATATACAGAGAGATAGCTATATGGCAGGGTAGTGCAACATTTCCAAATACAGAATTCTAGCTACAAGGCAGATGAGTCCAACGTGTTTATATACAGAGAGCTAGCTACATGGCAGGGTAGTGCAACATTTCCATATACAGAGTTCTAGCTACATGGCAGATGAGTCCAACATGTCTATATACAGAAAGCTAGCTACATGGCAGGGTAGTGAAACATTTCCAAATACAGAGTTCAAGCTTAATGGCAGATGAATCCAAAGTGTTCATGTACTGGGAGCAACTACATGGCAAAGTAGCCCAGCATGTCCATTTAATGAATACTAGCTACCTGGTTAATGAGTCAAACATGTCCATATACTGAGAAATAGCTACATTGCAGATTTGTGCAATATTTCCATATACAGAGTTCAAGCTACATGGCAGATGAATCCAAAGTGTTCATATAGTGAGAACTAGCTACATGGCAGAGTAGTTCAACATGTCCATATAAAGAGAACTAGCTACCTGGCTAATGAGTCCAACATGTCCATATACTGAGAGCTATCTATATGTCAGACAAGTCCAATATGTTCGTATACAGAGAGCTACATACTTGACAGATAAGTCTAACATATCCATGTATAGAGAGATAGTTAAATGTCAGGGAAGTGCAACATTTTCATATACAGAGTTCTAGCTACAAGGCAGATGAGTCCAACTTGTCTGTATGGAGAGAACTAGCAACATGGCAGAATAGAGTAACATTTTCATATACAACATTCCAGCTACATGGGAGATGTGTCCAACATGTACATATACTGAGAGCTATCTACATGGCAGATCAGTCCAACAGGTCCATATACAGGTACTAGACACATGGCAGAAGTGTCCAACATGTCCATATATTGACAGCTAGCTACATGGCAGACAAGTCCAATATGTTCACATACGGAGAGCTACCTACTTAACAGATGAGTCCAACATATCCATGTACAGAGAGCTAGCTATGTGGCACACAAATCCAAAATGTTCATATACAGAGAGTTAGTTAAATGGCAGGGTAGAACAACATTTTCATATACAGAGTTCTAGCTACAAGGCAGATGAATCCAACTTGTCTATATACAGAGAGCTAGCTACATGGCAGAGTAGTGCAACATTTTTATATGCAGAATTTTAGCTACATGCCTGATGTGTCCAACGTGTCCATATACTGAGAGTAACCTACATGGTAGATAAGTCCAAAATATCCATGTACAGATAGTTACCTTCATGGCAGACGAGTCCAAAATGTCCATAGACAGTGAGCTAGCTACATGGCAGGGTAGTGTAACATTTACATATACAGAGTTCTATTTATAAGGCCGATGAGTCCAACTTGTCTATATACTGAGAGCTAGCTGAATGGCAGACAAGTCCAGTATGTTCATATACAGTGACCTAACTACTTTGCAGATCAGTCCAACATATCCATGTACTGAGAGTTAGTTACATGGCAGACGAGTCAAAAATGTCCGTATACAGAGAACTGGCTACATGTCAGGGTAGTGCAACACTTCCATATACAGAGTTCTAGCTTCAAGACAGATGAGTCCAATATGTCCATATACTGAGAGACACCTTCATGGCAGACAAGTCCATAATGTCCGTATACCTATAGCTAGCTACCTGTCAAGGTAGTGCAACATTTCTATAAACACAGTTCTAGATAAAAGTCACATGAGTCCAATTGTCTAGAAACAGAGAGCTAGTCACATGGCAGAGTAGTCCAACATTTCCATATACAGGGTACTAGTTACATGCCAGATGGGTCCAATTTGTCCATATACTGAGAGATAGTTACATGGCAGACAAGTCCAATATGTTCATATACAGATAGTTACCTACTTGCCAGATCAGTCCAACATATCCATGTACAGAGAGCTAATTACAAAGCAGACGAGTCCAAAATGTCCATAGACAGAGAGCTCGCTACATGGCAGAGTAGTGCA
>NW_006408814.1:3056030-3061551 GCF_000296735.1 Chrysochloris asiatica | reverse complement strand
ATGGTCGTGCAACATTTCCATATACAGAGTTCTAGATACAAGGCAGATGAGTCCAACTTGTCTATATACTGAGAGCTATCTACATGGCACACAAGTCCAATATGTTCATATACAGAGCGCTACCTACTTGGCAGATGTGTCCAACATATCCATATACACAATTCTAGATACCAGGCAGATGAGTTCATATACTGAGAGCTACCTACTTGGCAGATGAGTGCAACATTTCCATATACACAATTCTAGCTACCAGGCAGATGAATCCAATATGTCCATATACTGAGTGCTAGTTTCCTTGCCGATGAGTCCAACATATCCATGTATTGAGAGCTAGCTGAATGTCCATATACAGAGAGCTAGCTACATGACAGTGTAGTGCAACATTTCCATATACAGTGTTCTAGATACAAGGCAGATGTGTCCAACATGTCCATATACTGAGAGACAGCTTCATGGCAGATGAGTCCAAAACGTCCATATACAGAGAGCTAGCTACCTGTCAGGGTAGTGCAGCATTTCCATATACACATTTCTAGATACAAGTCTCATGAGTCCAACTTGTCTATAAACAGAGAGCTAGCTACATGGCAGATGAGTCCAATTTGTCCATATACTGAGAGCTCACTACATGGCAGACAAGTCCAATATGTTCATATACAGATAGCTACCTACTTGGCAGATCAGTCAAACACATCCATGTACAGAGAGTTAATATACAAAGCAGACGAGTCCAAAATGTCCAGCGAAAGAGAGGTAGCTACATGGCAGAGTAGTGCATCATTTCCATATACAGAGTTCAAGCTACATGGCAGATGAGTCCAAAGTGTTCATATACTGAAGAGCTAGCTACATGGCAGAGTAGTCCAACATGTCCAAATAAAGAGTACTAGCTACCTGTCTAAAGAGTCCAATATGTCAATATACTGAGCGCTAACTACATTTCAGACAAGTCCAATATGTTCATATACAGATAGCTACCTGCTTGGCAGATCAGTCCAACATATCCATGTACAGAGGCTAACTACATAGTAGACAAGTATAAAATGTCCATATACAGAGAGCTAGATACATGGCAAGATAGTGCACTATTTCCATATACAGAGTTCTAGCTACAAGGAAGATGAGTTCAACTTGTATATATACAAAGTGACAGCTACATGGTAGGGTAATGCAAAATTTCCATATACAGCATTCTAGCTACAAGGCAAATGAGTCCAACTTGTCTAAATACAGAGCTAGGTTCATGGTCTAAATACAGAGCTAGGTTCAAGTTCAATATGTTCTTATACAGAGAGCTACCTTCTTAGCAGATCAGTCCAACATATCCATGTACAGAGAGCTAGCTTTATGGCAGACGAGTACAAAAGTCCATATACAGTGTCCAATTTGTGTATATACAATTTGTGTATATGCAACTTCCATATACAGTGTACTAGCTACATGGCAGATGAGTCCAACATGTCCATATACTGAGAACTAGGTAAATGGCAGACAAGTCCAATATGTTCATATACAGAGAGCTACCTTCTTAGCAGATCAGTCCAACATATCCATGTACAGAGAGCTAGCTTCATGGCAGACGAGTACAAAAGTCCGTATACAGTGTCCAATTTGTGTATATACAAAGTGCTAGCTACATGGCAGGGTATTGCAACATATCCTTATACAAAGTTTTAGCTACAAGGAAGATGAGTCAAACTTGTCTATTTACAAAGTGCTAGCTACATGGCAGAGCTGGCTACATTGCAGTGTAGTGCAAGGTTTCCATATATTGAGTTTTATCTACAAGGCAAACGAGTCCAAAATGTCAATATAAAGAGAGCTAGCTACATGGCAGGTTAGTGCAACATTTCCATATACAGAGTTCTAGCTACGAGGCAGATTATTTCAACATGTCCATATATTGAGAGCTAGCTTCATAGCAGACGAGTCCAATATGTCCATATACAGAGAGCTAGCTACATGGCAGAGTAGTGCAACATTTCCATATACAGAGTTCTAGATACAAGGCAGAGGAGTACAACCTGTCTATATAGAGAGCTAGCTAAATGCAGAGTAGTGTAACTTTTCTATATACAGATTTCTAGCTACGTGTCTGATGTGTCCAATATGTCCATATACTGACAGCTAGCATCATGGCAGACATGTCCAAAATGTCCGTATACAGAGAGCTAGCTAAATGGCAGAGTAGTGCAACATTTCCAAATACAGAGTTCTAGATACAAGGCAGATGAGTCCAACTTGTCTATGAACAGAGAGCTAGCTACATGGCAGAGTTGTCCAACATGTCCATATACAGGATACTAGCTAAATGGCAGATGAGTCCAATGTGTTCATATACTGAGAGCTAGTTACAAGTCAGACAAGTCCAATATGTTCATGTACAGACAGCTACTTACTTGGCAGATTATTCCAACATATCCATGTACAGAGAAAATTACAAAGCAGAAAAGCCCAAAATGTCCATAGACAGAGAACTAGCTACATGGCAGACAAGTCCAATATGTTCATATACAGAGAGCTAGTTACATGGCAGGGTAGTGCAACATTTTCATATACAGAGTACCATCAACAAGGCAGATGAGTCCAACTTGTTCATATACTGAGATCTAGCTACATGGAAGAGTAGTCCAACAAGTCCATATACAGGTTACTAGCTACAATGCAGTAGAATCCAGCATGTCCATATACTGAGAGCTAGCTACATGACAGACAAGTCCAATATGTTCATATACCGACAGCTACCTACTGAGCAGATCAGTCCAACATATCCATTTACAGAGAGCTAGCTACATGGCAGACGCATCGAAAATGTTCATATTCAGAGAGATAACTACATGGCAGTGTAGGGCAACATTTCCAATACACAGTTCTAGCTACAAGGCAGATAAGTCCAACTTGTTCGTATATTGAGACCTAGCTACATGGGAGACTAGTATATCATTTTCATATACAGAAATCAAAGTGCATGGCAGATGAGTCCAACTTGACTATATACAGAGAGCTAGCTACATGGCGGATTAGTGCAACATGTCCACATACAGGGTACTAGCTACATGGCAGATGAGTCCAACTTGTCCATATACTGAGAGATAGTTACATGGCAGACAAGTCCAAAATGTTCATATACAGAGAGCTCGCAACGTGGAAGGGTAGTGCAACCTCTCCATATACAAAGTTCTAGATACATGGCAGATATTTCCAACATTTCCATTTACTGAGAGCTAGCTACCTTGCAGCATAGTCCGACATGTACATATAAAGAGTACTAGCTACATGGCACATTAGTCCAACATGTAGATATACTGAGATCTAGCTACATGGCAGACAAGTCCAATATATTCATATACAGAGAGCTACCTACATGCAGAGTAGTGCAACATTTCCATATACAGATATCTAGCTACATGGTAGATGTGTCCAAGGTGTCCATATACTGAGAGCTAGTTATATGGCAGAGTAGTCCAACATGTCTATATTCAGGGTACTAGCTACATGGCAGATGGGTCCAACATATCCATATATTGAGAGCTAGCTACATGGCAGGCCAGTCCAATATGTTCATATACAGAGAGCTACCTACTTGCAGATCAGTCCAACATATCCATGCACACAGAGCTAGCTACATGGCCGGGTAGTGCAACATTTCCTTAGACAGAGTTCTAGCTACAAGGCAGAAGAGTCCAACTTCTCTGTATACAGAGAGCTAGCTACATGTCAGGGTATTGCAACATTTCCAAAGACAGAGTTCTAGCTACAAGCCAGTTGGGTCCAACTTGTCTATATACAGAGAGCTAACTACATGGCAGGGTACAGCAACATTTCCATATACAGAGTTCTAGCTACATGGCAGGTGTGTCCAACGTGTCCATATACTGAGAGCTAGCTACATGGCAGATCAGTCCAAAATATCTATGCACAGAGAGCTAGCTACATGTCAGAAGAGTCCAATATGGCCATATACAGAGACCTTGCTACATGGCAGAGTAGTGCATCATTTCCATATGTTCATGTACAGATATCTATCTACTTGACAGATTAGTCCAACAAATCCATGTACAGAGATATTCAAAGCTACATGGAAGATGAGTCCGAAATGTTCATATACTGAGAGCTAGCTACACGGTAGAGTAGTCCAACATGTCCATATACAGAGTTCTAGCTACATGGCAAAGGTGTCCACATGTCCATATATTGAGGGCTAGCTATATGGCAGACAAGTCCAATATGTTCATATACAGAGAGCTACCTACTTGGCAGATCAGTCCAACATATCCATGTACAGAGAGCTAGTGCATAATTTCCATATACAGAATTTAAGCAAAAAGGCATATCGTCCCAACGTGTCTATATACAGAGAGCTAGCTACATGGCAGAGTAGTGCAACATTTCCATATTCAGAGTTCTAACTACACGGCAAATGAGTCCAACGTGTCTATATACAGAGAGCTAGCTACATGGCAGGGAACTGCAACATTTCCATATAGAGAGTTCTAGCTACAAGGCAGAAGAGTCCAATGTGTCCATATACTGAAAGCTACCTACTTGTCAGACAAGTCCAAAAAGTCCATATACAGAGAGGTAGCTGCATGTCAGGGTAGTGCAACATTTCCATATACAAAGTATAAGCTACAAGGTAGATGAGTCAAACTGGTGTATATACAGATAGCTCGGTACATGGCAGGGTAGCACAACATTACCATATACAGAATTCTAGCTATAAGGCAGATGAGTCCAACTTGTCTATATACAGAGAGTTAACAACATGGAAGTGTAGTGCAATATTTCCATATACAGAGTTCTACCTACAAGGCAGATGAGTCCATCTTGTCTATATACAGAGAGCTAGAGAAATGGCAGGGTAGTGCAACATTTCCATATACAGAGAGCTAGCTCCATGTCAGACGAGTCCAAAAGGTCTATATACAGACAGCTAGCTGCATGGCAGGGTAGTGCAACATTTCCATATACAGAGTATAAGCTACAAGGAAGACAAGTCAAACTGGTGTATATACAGAGAGCTAGCAACAAGGTAAGGTAGTGCAACATTTCCATATACAGAGTTCTAGCTAAATACAAATGTGTGCCAACATGTCCATATACTGAGAACTAGCTACAAGACTGATCTGTCCAAATTATCCATGCACAGGGAGCTAGATACATGTCAGACAAGTCCAAAATATCGATATAGAGAGAACTAGCTACATGTCAGAGTAGCGCATCATTTCCATATACAGAGTTCAAGCTACATGGTAGATGTTTTCAACGTGTCCATATGTTGCAGACCGTGTAAGACTGGTCAGAGGTTCGAGGCCCTATAGGCCCGAGTGTAACTAATGAGGCCACTGGCAGTTAATGGCAAATTGCTTTCATCTTAATATTCAGTTATGTATATTAAATTAATACACGGAGCCTTTGAAAATCCACAGATAAATGTGATACTTTCCTAAAGCCGAGACTAAAGGTTGCAAGGTTAAACCTTTCTCCAAAGGATTAACTAAAAATATCTTAGCTACTTCTC
>NW_006408814.1:3049625-3052595 GCF_000296735.1 Chrysochloris asiatica | reverse complement strand
GTGCATTACTGGTTGGAAGGCATGGAGTAAAGATTGTGGTGCATTACGGGTTGGAAGGCATGCAGTAAAGATTGCAGGTCAGTGAGTTGCTGCCTGCAGAGGCCACGATGCCTGTACTCCCAAGCCTGCCCACCAGTGATATATCCACCCTGACTTTGGGGTGCCTCATTTTCTCCCTTCTTCTGTTTGTCTGTGTATTCTTTCACTATCCCTATCACCGCTGGATCTCCCCTCCTCGTGAACCAAACACTCGTGACAACTATGTCGAGGGCAGACCCCGGCATAGTTACATGGAAGATCAGTCCAAAATATCCATGCACAGAGAGCTAGCTATATGTCAGAAGAGTCCAAAATGTCTATATACAGAGAGCTAGCTACATTGCAGAGTAGTGCATCATTTCCATATAGAGAGTGCACTCTACATGGCAGATGAGTCCAAAGTGTTCATATATTGAGAGGGAGATACATGGTAGAGTAGTCCAACATGTCCATATACAGAGTTTCAGCTACATGGCAGATGTGTCCAACATGTCCACATACTGAGAATTAGTTACATGGCAGACAAGTCCAATATGTTCATATACAGAGAGCTACCTACTTGGCGGATCACACCAACATATCCATGTACAGAGAACTAGTTACATGGCAGATGAGTCCAAAATGTCCATATACAGAGAGCTAGCTACATGGCAGAGTACAGAAGGTCCATATACAGAGAGCTAGCTGCATGGCACGATAGTGCAAAATTTACATATACAGAGTTCTAGCTCCAAGGTAGATGAGTCAAATTTGTGTATATACAGAGAGCTAGCGACAAGGTAGGGTAGTGTTCAAGCTACATGCAGATGTGTTCAAAGTGTCCATATACTGAGAGCTAGATACATGGCAGATCAGTCCAAAATATCCATGCATAGAAAGCTAGATACATGTCAGAGGAGTCCAATATGGCCATATACAGAGATCGTGGTACATCACAGAGTAGTGCATCATTTCCATATACAGAATTCAAGCTACATGTAAAATGAGTCCAAAGTGTTCATATACTGAGAGCTAGCTACATGGTAGAGTAGTTCAACATGTCCATATACAAAGTTCTAGCCACACGGCAAATGTGTCCAACGTGTCCATATATTGAGGGCTAGCTGTAAGACAGATAAGTCCAATATGTTCATGTACAGAGAGCTACCTACTTGGCAGATCAGTCCACCACATCCATGTACAGAGAGTTAGCTACATGGCAGACGATTCAAAAATGTCCATATAGAAAGAGCTAGTTACATGTCAGGGTTGTGCATATTTTCCATATACAGAATTCTATCTGAAAGGCATATGCACCCAACGTGTCTATATAAAGAGAGCTAGCTACATGGCAGAGTATTGCAACATTTCCATATTCAGAGTTCTAACTACAAGGCAAATGAGTCCAACGTGTCTATATACAGAGTGCTAGCTACATGCAAGGTTGTGCAACATTTCCATATACAGAGTTCTAGCTACAAGGCAGAAGAGTCCAAATTGTCTATATACAGAGAGCTAGTTACATGGCAGGCTACTGCAACATTTCCATATACACAGTTGTAGCTACAAGGCAGATGAGTCCAACTTGTCTATATACAGAATGCTAACTGCATGGCAGGGTAGAGCAACATTTCCATAGACAGAGTTCTAGCTACATGGCAGGTGTATACAACCTGTCCATATACTGAGAGCTAGCTACATGACAGATCAGTCCAAAATATCCATGCATAGAAATCTAGCTATATGTCAGAGGAATCCAATATGGCCATATACAGAGATTTTGGTACATTGCAGGGTAGTGCATCATTTTAATATAAAGAATTCAAGCTACATGGCAGATGAGTCCAAAGTATTCATATACTGAGGGCTAGCTACATGGTAGAGTAGTCCAACATGTCCATATACAGAGTTCTAGCTACATGGCAAATGTGACCAACGTGTCCATATACTGAGCGCTAGCTACATGGCAGACAAATCCATTATGTTAATATACAGAGAGCTACCTATTTGGCAGATGAGTCCAACATATCCATGTACAGAGAGCTAGCTACATGGCAGACTATTCAAAAATGTCCATATACAGAGAGCTAGCTAAATGGCAGGGTAGTGAAATATTTCCATATACAGAGTTCTAGCTACAAGGCAGATGAGTCCAACTTGTCTATATACAGAGAGGTACCTGCATGGCAGAGTAGTACAACATTTCCATATACAGAGTTCTAGCTACATGGCAGATGTGTCCAATATGTCCATATATTGAGAGCTAGTTACATGGCAGAGTAGTCCAACATGTCTATATACAGGGTACTAACTACATGGCAGATGAGTCCATCATGTCCCTCTACTGAGAGCTAGCTACATGACAGACAAGTCCAATATGTTCATATACAGAAAGCTACTTACTTGGAAGATTAGTCCAACATATCCAAGTACAGACAGCTAGCTACATGCCAGATGAGTTCCAACTGTCCATATACAGAGAGCTAGATACATGGCAGGGTAGTGCAACATTTCCATATACAGAGCTTCAGCTACATGGCAGATGTGTTCAACGTGTCCATATACTTAGAGCTAGATACATGGAAGATCAATCCAAAATATCCATGCACAAATAGCTAGCTATATGTCAGACGAGTACAAAATGTCTATATACAGAGACCTAGCTACATTGCAGAGTAATGCATCATTTCCATATAGAGAGTCCAATCTATATGGAATATGAGTACAAAGTGTTCATATATTGAGAGGGAGCTACATGGTAGAGTAGTCCAACATGTCCACATACAGAGTTCTAGCTACAAGGCAGATGTGTCCAACGTGTTTATATACTGAGAGCTAGCTACATGGCAAAAAAGTCCAATATGTTCATATACAGAGGGCTACCTACTTGTCAGATCAGTCCAACATATCCATGTACAGAGAGCTAGCTACATGGCAGACGAGTCCAAAATA
>NW_006408814.1:3031171-3049525 GCF_000296735.1 Chrysochloris asiatica | reverse complement strand
AATATGTTCATATACAGAGGGCTACCTACTTGTCAGATCAGTCCAACATATCCATGTACAGAGAGCTAGCTACATGGCAGACGAGTCCAAAATGTCCGTATACAGAGAGCTAGCCTCATGGCAGGATTGTGCATCACTTCCATATTACAGAATGGTAGCTAAAAGGCAGATGAAACCAACTCTGTCTATATACAGAGAACTAGCTACATGGCAGAATAGTGCAATATTTCCATATACAGTCTTCTAGCTACAAGGCAAATGAGTCAAACGTGTCTATATACTGACAGTTAGCTACATTGTAGTGTATAGCAACATTTCCCTATACAGAGTTCTAGATACAAGTCAGATGAGTTCAACTTGTCTATGTAAAGACAGCTAGCAACATGGAAGGGTAGTGTAACATTTCCATATACAGAGATCTAGCTGCATGGCAGATGTGTCCAACGTTTCCATATATTGATAGCTACCTACATGGCAGATCAGTCCAACATATCCATGTACAGAGAGATAGCTACATGTCAGAAGAGTCCAAAAGTTCCATATAGAGAGAGCTAGCTGTATTGCAAGGTAGTGCAACAATTGCATATACAGAGTTCTAGCTACAAGATAGATGAGTTAAACTTTTATATATACAGAGAGCTAGCAACAACGTAGGGTAGGGTAACATTTCTATAAACAGTGTTCTAGCTCCATGCAGATGTGTCCAATGTGTCCATATACTGAGATCTAGCTACATGACAGATCAGTCCAAATTATCCATGCACAGAGAACTAGCTACATGACAGACGAGTACAAAATGTCCATATACAAAGAGCTAGCTACAAGGCATGGTAGTGCAACATTTCCATATACAGAGTTCTAGCTATATGGCATATGTGTCCAACGTGTCCATTTACTGAGCTCTAGTTACATGGCTAAGTAGTCTAACATGGCTATATACAGGGTACTAGCTACATGGCAGATGAGTCCAACATGTCCATATACTGAGAGCTAGCCACATGGCAGACAAGTCCACTGTGTTCATATACAAAGAGCAAACTACTTGGAAGATCAGTCCAACATATGCATGTACAGAGAGCTATCTACATGGCAGACGATTCCACAATGTCCATATACAGTGTGCAAGTTACATGACAGGGTAGTACATAATTTTCATATGTAGAATTCTAGATACAAGGCAGATGAGTCCAACTTGTTTATATACAGAGTGTTAGCTACAAGGCAAAGTAGTGCAACATTTCCATATACAGAGTTCTACCTACATGGCAGATGTGTCCAACGTATCAATATACTGAGAGCTTGCTACATGGCAGACAAGTCCAATATGTTCATATACAGATATCTACCTACTTGGCATATCAGTCCAACATATCCATGTACAGAGAGCTAGATACAGGGCAGACAAGTCCAAAATATCCTTATACAGGGAGCAAGCTCCATGGCAAGGTGTTACATCATTTCCATATTCACAATTCTAGCTACAAGGTAGATGAGTCCAAATTGTCTATATACAGAGAGCTCACTGCATGGCAGAGTAGTGCAACATTTCCTTATAAAGAGTTGTAGCTACATGGCAGATGTGTCAAAAGTGTCAATATACTGAGAGCTAGCTACATGGCAGACAAGTTCAATATGTTCATATACAGAGAGTTACCTACTTGGAAGATCAGTCCAACATATCCATGTATAGAGAGCTAGCTACATGGCAGATGAGTCCAAAATTTCCATATACGTATCAGTGTAGTGTAATATTTCCATATAAGGAATTCTAGCTACATAGCAGATGTGTAAAACATATACATATACTGAGAGTTAGCTACATGGCAGACAAGAACAATATGTTCATATACCAAGAGCTACCTACTTGGCAGATCAGTCCAATATATCCATTTTCAGAGAGCAAGCTACATGGCAGACGAGTTCAAAATGTCCATGTAGAGAGAGCTAGCTACATGGCAGAGTAGTGCACTATTTCCATATACAGAGTTCTCGCTACATGCAGATATGTCCAACGTGTCCATATACTGAGAGCTAGTTCCATGGCAGAGTAGTCCAACATGTATATATATAGGGTACTAGTTACATGGCAGATGAGGCCAACATTTCCATATACTGAGAGCTAGCTACATGGCAGACAAGTCCAATATGTTGATATACAGAGTACTAACTAAATGGCAGTGAAGTGGAACATTTTCATATACAGAGTTCTAACTACATGGCAGATGAGTCCAAATTGTCTATATACAGAGAGCTAGCTACATGGCAGAACAGTGCAACATTTCCATATACAGAGTTTGATCTACACGGCAGATGTGTCCAAAGTGTCCATATACTGAGAGCTAGCTACATGGCAGACAAATCTAATATGTTCATATACAGAGACCTACCTACTTGGCAAATCAATACAACATATCCATATACAGCGAGCTAGCTACATGGCAGACAAGTTCAAAAGTCCATATATAGAGAGCTAGATACATAGCAGGGTAGTACAACATTTCCATATACAGAGTTCTAGCTACAAGGCAGATGAGTCCAAATTGTCTCTATACAGAGAGCTAGCAACATGGCAGAGAAGTGCAACATATCCATATACAGAGATCTAGCTACATGGTAGATGTGTCCAACTTGTCCATATACTGAAAGCTATTTACATGGAAGAGTAGTCCAACATGTCTGTATACAGGCTACTAGCTACATGTCAGATGAGTCCAACGTATGCATGTACTGAGAGCTAGCTACATGGCAGACAAGTCCAATATGTTCCTATACAGAGAGTTACCTACTTGGCAGATCAATCCAACATATCCATGTACAGAGAGCTAGCTACAGGGCAGATGAGTCCAATTGGTCTATATACAGAGATCTAGCTACATATCAGGGTATTTCAACATTTCCATAGACAGAGTTCTAGCTATAAGACAGATGAGTCCAACTTGTCTGTATACAGAGAGCTAGCTACATGGCAGGGTACTGCAACTTTTCCATATACACGGTTGTTGCTACAAGGCAGATAATTTCAACTTGTCCATATACAGAGAGCTAGCTAAATGGCAGGGTAGCTCAACATTTCCATATACAGTGTTCTAGCTTTAAGGCAGATGAGTCCTCCTTGTCTATATACAGAGAGCTAACAAATGGAAGTGTAGTGCAACATTTCCATATACAGAGTTCTAGCTACATGGCAGATGTGTTCAACGTGTCCATATAATGAGAGCTAGATACACGGCAGATCAGTCCAAAATATCCATGCACAGAGAGCTAGCTACATGGAAAGTGAGTCCAAAATGTCCATATATAAAGAACTAGCAACATGGAAGTGTCATGCAACATTTCCATATACAGAGTTCAAGCTACATGGCAGATGGGGCCAAAGTGTTCATACACTGAGAGCTAGCTACATGGCAGAGTAGTCCAACATACCCATATACAGGGTATTCGCTACATTTCAGTGTTATCCAACATGTCCATATACAGGGTACAAGATACGTGGCAGATGAGTCCAACGTGTCCATATAATGAGTGTTAACTATATGGCAAATGAGTCCAACATGTGTATATATAGAGGAATAGCTCCCTGTCTAATGAGTCCAACATGCATATATACTGACAGCTAGCTAAAAGGCAGCCAAGTCCAATATGTTCATATACATGGCAGTGAAGTGCAACATTTTCATATACAGAGTTCTAACTACATGGAAGATGAGTCCAACTTTTCTATATACAGAGAGCTAGCTACATGGCAGAGTAGTGCAACATTTCGATATTCAGAGTTCTAGCTACAAGGCAGATGAGCCCAATTTGTCTATATAAAGACAGTTAGAGAAATGGCAGGATAGTGCAACATTTCCATATACAGAGATCTAGCTACATGGCAGATGGACCCAACGTGTCCATATACTGAGAGCTACCTACATGGCAGATCAGTCCAACATATCCATGTACAGAGAGCTAGCTACATGTCAGATGAGTCCAAAAAGTCCATATACAGAGAGCTAGCTGCATGGCAGGGTATTGCAACATTTCCATATAAAGAGTATAAGCTACAAGGTAGATGAGTCAAACTGGTGTATATACAGAGAGCTAGCGACAAGGTAGGGTAGTGCAACATTTCCATATACAGAGTTCTAGCTACATGCAGATGTGTCCAACGTGTCCATATACTGAGAGCTCTCTACAAGGCTGATCAGTCCAAATTATCCATGCACAGAGAGGTAGTTACATGTCAGACGAGTCCAAAATGTCGATATAGAGAGAGCTAGCTTTCAGCATATGGGCACGCTGGATATATCTGCCATGTAGCTAGAACACTGTATATAGAAATGATGCACTATTCTGCCATGTAGCTAGCTCTCTCTACATGGATATATATGTTGGATTGATCTGCCAAGTAGGTAACTCTCTGTATAGGAACATAAATAGCTATATGGCATATGATTCCAAAATGTCAATATACAGAGAGCTAGCTACATGGCAGGGTAGTGCAACATTTCCATGTATAGAGAGTACTTGCTACAAGGCAGATGAGTCCAACTTGTCTATATACGGAGAGCTTGCTACATGGCAGAGTAGTGCAACATTTCCATATTCAGGGAAGTAGTTACATGCAGGTGTTTCCAACACGTGCACATACTGAGATCTAGCTACATTGCAGATAAGTCCAATATGTTCATATACAGTAGCTAGCTACATGGCAGGGTAGTGCAACATTTCCATATACAGAGTTCAGGCTATTTGGCAGATGTGTCCAACAAGTCCATGTACTGAGAGTGAGCTACATGGCAGTCAAGTCCAATATGTTCATATACAGAGAAGTACCTACTTGGCAGACCAGTCCAACATATCCATGTACAGAGAGCGAGGTTCATGACAGAGGAGTCCAAAATGTCCATATACAGAGAGCTATGTATATGTCAGTGTAGTGCAACATTTACATATACAGAGTTCTAGCTACTCGGTAGATGAGTCCTACTTGTCTATATACAGAGAGCTAGATACATGGTCGCGTAGTGCAACATTTCCATATACAGAGTTCTACCTACAAGGCAGATGAGTCCAACTTGTCTATATACATAGAGCTAGCTAATTGGCAGAGTAGTGCAACATTTCCATATACAAAGTTCTACTTAAGTGGTAGATATGTCCAACATGTCCATATACTGAGAGCTAGGTACATGACAGAGTAGTCCAAAACGTCGATACACTGAGAGCCAGCTAGATGGCCGACAAGTCCAATATGTCCATATAAAGAGAGCAAGTTACATGGCAGAGTAGTGTGACGTTTCAATATACAGAGGTATAGCTACAAGGCAGATGAGTCCAACTTGTCTATATACTGAGCCTAGCTACATATGGCAGTATTGTCCAATATGTTCATATACAGAGAGCTATCTACTTGGCAGATCAGTCCAACATATCCATTTACAGAGAGCTAGCTACATGGCAGAAGAGTCCAAAATGTCCATACACAGAGATCTAGCTACATGGTGGGTAGTGTAACATTTCCATATAAAGAGTTCTAGCTAAAAGATAGATGAGTCAATCATGTCTAAACACAGAGAGCTAGCTACATGGCAGACTAGTGCAATATTTCCATATACAGATTTCTAGCTACATCGCAGATGTGTCCAACGTGTCCATATACCGAGAGTTATACACATGGCAGAGTAGTCCAACATTTCCATATACAGGGTATTAGCTACAGGGTAGATGAGTCCAATATGTCCATATACTGAGAGCAAGCTACATGGCAGACAAGTTCCCTATTTTCATATACACAGAGCTAGCTACATGGCAGGATAGTGCAACATTTCCATATACAGAATTCTTTCTACAAGGCATTTGAGTTCAACTTGTCTATATTTTTAGAACTAGCGACATGGCAGACAAGTCCAATATCTTCATATACAGAGAGCTATCTACTTGGTAGATCAGTCCAACATATCCATTTACAGAGAGCTAGCTACATGGAAGACAAGTCCAAAATGTCCATATACAGAGAGCTAATTATATTGCACGGTAGTGTATCTGTTCCATACACAAAGTTCTTGCTACAAGGCAGATGAGTCCAACTTGTCCATATACAGAGAGCTAGCTACATGGCAGACTAGTGCAACATATTTATATACAGAGTTCTAGCAAATGGCAGATGTGTCCATCGTATCCATATAATGAGAGGTAGCTACATGGCTGAGTAGTCCAACATGTCCATATACAGGCTAATAGATTCATCGCAGATGAGTCCAACATGTCCATTTACTGAGAGCTAACTAAGTGTCAGACAAATCCAATATGATCATAAACACAGAGATAGCTACATGGCAGGGTAGTGCAACATTTCCATATACAGTTTTAGTTTCAAGGCAGATGAGTCCAACGTGTCTATATACTGAGAGCTAGCTCTATGGCTGACAAGTCCAATATGTTCATATACAGAGGCCTACCTGCTTGGTAGATCAGTTCAACATATCCATGTAAACAGAGCTAGCTTCACGGCAGACGAGTCCAACATGTCCATATACAAGGGCTAGCTACATGACAGGGTAGCGCAACATTTCCACATACAGAGTTCTAGCTACAAGGCAGATAATTCCAAATTGTCTATATACAGAGAGCTAGCTACATGTCAGAGTAGTGCAACATTTCCATATAGAGAATTATAGCTACATGACAGATGTGACCAACTTGTCCATATACTGAGATCTAGCTACTTGGCACAGTAGTCCAACATGTCCATATACAGGGTACTAGCTACATGGCAGATGAGTCCAACGTGTCCATATACTGAGTGTTAGGTACAAGGCAGACAATTGCAACTTGTCTATATTCAGAGAGCTAGCTACATGGCAGGTTAGTGAAACATTTCCATATACAGAATTCCAGTTAAAGGCAGATGAGTACAACTTGTCTATATACAGAGAACTAGCTACATGACAGAGAAGTGAAACATTTCCATATACAGAGTACTAGCTACATGGCAGATGTGTTCAACGTGTCCATATACTGTGAGCTACCTACAGGTCAGATCAGTCTAAAATAATCATGTTCAGGGAGCTAGCTACATGACGTATGATTCCAAAATGTCCATATACAGAGAGGTAGCTACGTGGCAGACTAATGCAACATATCCATATACAGAGTTCTAGCTACATGGCAGATATGTCCAACGTGTCCATATACTGAGAGCTAGCTACATGGCAGAGTATTCCCACATGTCCATATACAGTGTATTAGCTACATGGCAGATGAGTCCAACATATCCATATACTGAGAGCCAGCTACATGGCAGAGAAGTCCAATATGTTCACATATAGAGAACTAGCTACATGGCAGAGAAGTCCAACTTGTCCATATAAAAAGTACTAGCTACCTAGCTAATGAGTCCAAAGTGTCCATATACTGTGAGCTAGCTACAAGGCAGACAAGTCCAATATGTTCATATACAGAGAGATTCCTGATTGGCAGATTAGTCCAACATATCCATGTACAGAGTGCTAGCTACATACCAGATGAATCCAAAATGTGCATATGCAGAGAGCTAGCTACATGGCAGGGTAGTGCAAAATTTCTATATACAGAGTTCTAGCTACAAGTCAGATGAGTACAACTTGTCTATATACAGAGAGCTAGCTACATGGCAGAGTAGTGCAACATTTCCATATACAGATTTCTAGCTTCATGGCAGACAAGTCAAATATGTTCACATATAGAGAATAGCTATATGGCAGAATAGTCCCACGTTTCCATATACAGAGTTCTAGCTACATGGTAGAGTAGTCCAACATGTCCATATACAGTGTTCTAGCTACATGGCAGATGATTCCAACATGTGAACATCCTGAGAGCTCGCTACATCGCACACAAGTCCCATATGTTCATTTACAGAGAGCTAGCTACTTGGCAGGGTAGTGCAACATTTCCATATACAGAGTTATAGCTAAAAGGCAGATGAGTCCAACTTGTCTATATACTGAAAGCAAGCTACATGGCAGAAAAGTCCAATATGTTCATATACAGAGAGCTAGCTACATGGCAGCATAGGGCAACATTTCAAATACAGAGTTCTAGGAACATGACAGATGTGTCCAAAATGTCCATATACAGAGTGCTAGCTACTTGGCAGAGTAGTGAAACATTTCCATGTACAGGGTACTAGCTACAAGGCAGATGAGGACAACTCGTCTATATACAGAGAACAAGCTACATGGAAGTGTAGTGCAACATTTCCATATACAGCGGACTAGCTACATGGCAGATGAATACAACTTGTGAACATACTGAAAGCTTGCTACATCGCACACAAGTTCTATATGTTCATTTACAGAGAGCTAGCTACTTGGCAGGGTAGTGCAACATTACCGTATACAGAGTTATAGCTAAAAGGCAGATGAGTCCAACTTGTCTATACACAGAGAGATAACTTCATGGCAGGGAATTGCAACATTTCCATATACAGCGTTCTAGCTGCAAGGCAGATGAGTCCAACTTGTCTATATACTGAAAGCAAGCTACATGGCAGAAAATTCCAATATGTTCATATACAGAGAGCTAGCTACATGGCAGCATAGGGCAACATTTACAAATACAGAGTTCCAGGAACATGACAGATGTGTCCATAATGTCCATATACAGAGAGGTAGCTACATGGCAGAGTAGTGCAACATTTCCATAAACAGGGTACTAGCTACAAGGCAGATGAGGCCAACTCGTCTATATACAGAGAACAAGCTACATGGAAGTGTAGTGCAACATTTCCATATACAGCGGACTAGCTACATGGCAGATGAGTTCAACATCTCCGTATACTGAGAGCTAGCTCCCTGACAGACAACTCCAATATGTTCATATACAGAGATCTACCTTCTTGGCAGATCAGTCCATCATATCCATCTACAGAGAGCTAGGTACATGGCAGACGAGTCAAAAATGTCCTTATATAGAGAGCTTGTTACATGATAAGGTAGTGTAAAATTTCCATATACAGAGTTCTAGCTACCAGGCAGATGAGTTGAACTTGTGTATATACAGAGAGCTAGGTACATGGAAGAGTATTGCAACATTTCCATACACAGTATTCTAGCTAAAAGGCAGATGAGACCAAGTTGCCTATATACAGAGAGCTAGCTACATGACAGGGTAGTGCAACATGTCCATATACAGTGTACTAGCTACAGGCAGATTAGTCCAACATGTCTATATAATGAGAGTTAGCTTCATGACAGAGTAGTCTAACATATCCTTATATAGGGTACTAGCTATATTGCAGATGATTCCAACATGTCCATACACTGAGAGCTCTCTAAATCTCAGACAAGTCCAATATGTTCATTTTCACAAAGCTAGCTACAAGGCAGAGTATTGCAACATTTCCATATACAGAGTTCTAGCTACATGGCAGATGTGTCCAACGTGTCCATGTACAGGGAGCTAGCTACATGGTAGACAAGGCCAAAATGTCCATATGCAGATAGCTAGCTATATTGCTCAGTAGTCCACCATGTCCATATACAGAGTTCTAGCTACATGGCAGACTGTCCAACATGACCATATACTGAGAGGTTGCTACATGGCAGAGTAGTCCAACATGTCCATATACAGGGTACAAGCTACATGGAAGATGAGTCCAACTTGTCTATATTCAGAGAGCTAGCTACATGACAGAGTAGTGCAACATTTCCATATAGAGAGTACAATCTACATGGCAGATGAGTCCAACATGTCCATATACTGAGAGCTAGCTACATGGCAGACAAGCCCAATTTGTTCATATACAGAGTTCTATCTATATGGCTTAGTAGTGCAACATTTCCATATACGGGGTTTAGTTACAAGGCAGATGAGTCCAACTTGTCAATATACTGAGAGCTAGCTATATGGCAGACAAGTCAAATATGTTCATATATAAAGAGCTACCTGCTTGGCAGATCACTCCAACATATCCATGTACAGAGAATAGCTACATGGAAGACGAGTCTAAAATGTCCATATACAGAAAACTAAGTACAAGGCAGGGTTGTGCAACATTTTCACATACAGAATTCTAGCTACAAGGCAGAGGAGTCCAACTTGTTTATATACAGAGAGCTATCTACATGACAGAGTAGCACAACATTTCCATATACAGAGTTCTAGCTACATGGCAGATGTGTCCAACGTGTCCATATACCGAGAGCTAGCTATATGACAGAGTAGTCCAACATGTCCAAAAACAGGGTACTAACTACATGGCAGATGAGTTCAACATTTCCACATACTGAGAGCTAGCTACATGGCAGAGAAATTCAATATGTTCATATACAGAGAGCTATCTACATGGCAGGGTAGTGCAACATTTCCATATACAGAGTTCTAGTTAAAAGGCAGATGAGTCCAGCTTGTCTAAATACTGAGAGCTAGCTATATGGCACACAAGTCCCATATGTTCATATACAGAAAGCTGCCTACTTGGTAGACCAGTTCAACATGTCCATGTACAGAGAGCTAGCTACATGGCAGACGAGCCATAATGTCCATATACAGAGAGCTACCTACATGTCAGGGTAGTGTAACATTTCTATACTCAGAGTTCTAGCTACAAGGCAGATGAGACCAACTTGTATAAATACAGAGAGCTAGCAACATAGCAGAGTAGTACAACATTTCCATATACAGAGTTCTAGCTTCATTGCAAATGTTTCCAACGTGTCCATATACTGAGAACTAGCTGCATGGCAGAGTAGTCCAACATGTCCATATGCAGTGTACTACCTACATGGCAGATGAGTCCAACATGTCCATATACTAAGAGTTAGCTACAAGGCAGACAAGTCCAATATGTTCATATACAGAGAGCTAGCTACATGGCAGAGTAGTGCTACATTTCCATATACAGATTTCTAGCTACAAGGCAGATGAGTCCAACTTATCTATATACAGAGTTCTGGTTTCATTACAAATGTTTCCAACGTGTCCATATACTGAGAACTAGCTACACGGCAGAGTAGTGCAACATGTCCATATGCAGTGTACTACCTACATGGCAGATGAGTCCAACATGTCCATATGCTGAGAGTTAGCTACATGGCAGACAAGTCCAATATGTTCATGTACAGAAAGCTATTACCTTGGCAGATCAATCCAAAATATCCATGTACATATAGCTAGCTTCATGTCAGCCACGTCCAATATGTAAATATACAGACAGCTAGCTATATGGCAGGGTAGTACAACGTATCCATATACAGAGTTCTAGCTATAAAACAGATGAGTCCAACTAGTCTATATATAGGGAACTAGCTGCGTGGCTGAGCACTGCAACATTTCCATATACAGAGTTCTAGCTACATGGCAGTTCTGTCCAACGTGTCCGTATACTGAGAGCTAGATATATGGCAGAGTAGTCCAACATGTCCATATACAGCGTTCTAGCTACATGGCAGATGAGTCCAACATGTCCATATACTGAGAGCAAGCTACATGGCAGACAAGTCCAATATGTTCATATACAGAGATCTAGCTACATGACAGGGTAATGCAACATTTCCTTATACAGAGTTCTTGCTACAAAGCAGATAAGTCCAACTTGTCTATATACTGAGAGCTAGTGACATGTCAAACAAGTCTAATTTGCTCATATACAGAGAGAGAGCTACCTACTTGGTTGATCTGTCAAATATATCCATGTACAGACAGCTAACTACTTGGCAGACGAGTCCAAAATGTCCATATACAGAGAGCTAGCTACATGGCAGAGTAGTGCAACATTTCCATATACAGTGTTCTAGCTACATTGCAGATGTGTCCAACGTGTCCATATACCGAGAGTTAGATACATGGCAGAATACTACAACATGTCCATATACAGGATATTAGCTACATGGTAGAGGAATCCCACATGTCCATATAATGTGAGCAAGCTACATGAGAGACAAGTCCAATATTTTGATATACAGAGAGTTAGCTATAAGGCATGGTAGTGCAACATTTCCATATGCAGTGTTCTTGCTACAAGGCAGATGACTCCAACTTGTCTATATTCTGAGACATAGCGACATGGCAGACAAGTCCAATATGTTCAAATACAAAGAGCTACCCACTTGGTTGATCAGTCCAATATATCCATGTACAGAGAGCTAGCTACATGGCAGACAAGTCCAAAATGTCCATTTACAGAGAGCTCACTATATGGCACAGTAGTGCAACCATTCCATAGACAGAGCTCTTGCTACAAGCAGATGAGTCCAACTTTTCTATATAGAGAGAGATAGCTACTTGGCAGAGAAGTGCATCATTTTCATATGCAGAGTTCTAGCTGCAAGGCAGATGACTCCAACTTGTCCACATACAGAGATCTAGCAACATGGCAGACTAGTGCAACATTTCCATATACAGAATTCTAGTTATATGTCAGATGTGTCCAACATGTCCATGTACTGAGAGGTAGCTACATGTCAGAGTAGTCTAACTTGTCCATGTACAGGCTACTAGATTCATGGCAGATGAGTCCAACATGTCCATTTACTTAGTGCTAACTACATGGCAGACAAATCCGATATGATCATAAACACAGAGCTAGCTACATGGCAGTGTAATGAAACATTTCCATATACTGAGTTTTAGTTTCAAGGCAGATGAATCCAACTTGTCTATATACTGAGAGTTAGCTATATGGCTGACAAGTCCAATATGTTCATATACAGAGAGCTACCTGCTTAGTAGATCAGTTCAACATATCCATGTACAGAGAGCTAGCTTCTTGGCAGACGAGTCCAAAATGTCCATATACAAGGGCTAGCTACATGGCAGGGTAGTGCAACATTTTCATATACAGTGTTCTAGCTACAAGGCAGATGATTCCAAAATATCCATGTACAGCAAGCTAGCTACATGTCACGGTAATCCAACATTTCCATATACAGTGTTCTAGCTACAAGTCAGAAGAGTACAACTTGTCTATATACAGAGAGCTAGCTACATGACAGGGTAGTGCAACATTTCCATGTACAGGGTACGAGCTACATGGCAGATGAATCCAACATGTCCATATACTGAGAGCTAGCTATGTGGTAGAGTACTGCATCATTTCAATATACAGAATTCAAGCTACATGGCAGATGATTCCAAAATGTCCATATACTGAGAGCTATTTACATGTCAGCCAAGTGCAATATGTTCATATAAAGAGAGCTAGCTACATGGCAGTGTAGTACAACATTTCCATGTACAGAGTTCTAGCTACATGGCAGATGTGTCCAACGTGTCCATATAATGAGAGCTAGCTACATGGCAGACGAGTACAACATGTCCGTATACAGGGCACTATCTACATGAGAGATGAGTCCAAAATGCCCATATACCGAGAGCTAGCTACATGGCAGTCAAGTCCATTATGTTCATGTACAGAGAGGTACCTACTTGGCAGATCAGTCCAACATATCCAGGTACCGAAAACTAGCTATGTGGCAGCTGAGTCCAAAATGTCCATATACAGAGAGCTAGCTACATGGCAGGGTAGTGCAACTTTGCCAAAGTCAGAGTTCTTGCTTCAACGCAGTTGAGTCCAACTTGGCTATATACAGAGAGCTAGCTACATGTCATAGTATAGCAACATTTCCATATTCAGGGTAGTAGCTACATAGTATATCAGTCCAACATGTGCATATAATGAGAGTTAACTACATGTCTAACGAGTCCAATTTTTTCATATAAAGAGAGGTACCTACTTGGCATAGTTTTGAAACATTTCCATATACAAAGTTCTGGCTACATTGCAGATGTGTCCAACGTGTCCGTTTACTGAGAGTTACCTACATAGAAGATCAGCCCAAAATATTCATGTACAAAGAGCCAGCTACAAGACAAACGAGTCTAAAATGTCCATATACAGAGAGCTAACTACCTGTCAGTGTAGTGCAACATTTCCATATACAGAGTTCTAACTACAAGTCAGATGAGTCAAACATCTATATGCAGAGAGCTAGCTACATGGCAGAGTAGAGCAACATTTCTATATAGAGAGTTCTAGCTACATGGCAGATGTGTCCAACATGTTCATATACTGAGAGCTAACAATATGGCAGAGTAGTCCAACATGTCCATATACAGGGTACTTACTATATGGAAGATGACTCCAACATGTCCATAAATTGAGAGCTAACTCTATGGCAGACAAGTCAAAAATGTTCATATACAGAGAGCTAGCTCCATGGCAGGGTAGTGTATAATTTCCATATACACAGTTCTAGCTTTAAGGAAGATGAGTCTAACTTGTCTATATACTGAGGGCTAGCTACATGGCAGAAAGGTACAATATGTTCATATACAGAGAGCTACCTACTTGGCATATCATTCCAACATATCCATGTACAGAGAGCTACCTATATTGCAGACAACCCCAAAATGTCCATATATAGAAAGGTAGCTAAATGGCAGGGTAGTGAAATATTTCCATATACAGAATGCTAGCTACAAGGCAGATGAGTCCAAAATGTCCATATACAGATAGCTAGCTACATGACAGAGTATTGCAACATTTCCATATACAGAATGCTAGCTATAAGGCAGATAAGTTCAACTTTTCTATATACAGACAACTAGCTACATGTCAAAGTAATTCATCATTTTCATATACAGAGTTTTAGCTAAATGGCAGATGTGTCCAACGTGTCCATATGCTGAGAGCTACCTACAAGGCATATTAATCCAAAATATTCATGTACAGAAAGCTAGCTACATGGCAGACAAGTCCAATATGTTCATATACAGAGAGCTACCTACTTGGAAGATCATTCCAACATATCCATATACAGAGAGCTAGCTAAATGCAGGGTAGTGCAACATTTCCGTATACAGAGTTCTAGCTACCAGGTCTAGCTACGAGTCCAATTTGTCTATAGACAGAGAGCTACCTACATGGCAGAGTAATGCAACATTTACATAAACAGAGTCCTAGCTACATGACAGATGTGTCCAACATGTCCATATACTGAGAGCTACCTACATGGCAGATTAGTCCAACATGTCCATAAACAGGGTGCTAGCTACATGGCAGATGAGTCCAACATACCCATATACTGGGAGCCAGCTACATATCAGATAAGTCCAATATGTTCATATACAGATAGCTAGCTACATGGCAGAGAAGTACAACATGTCCATGTACAGGGAGCTAGCTACCTGCCACATGAGTCCAAAATGTCCATATACAGAGAGCTAGCTACATGGCACGGTAGTGCAAAATTTATATATAAAGAGTCCTAGCTACAAGGCTGATGATTCCAATTTGTCTGTATACAGAGAGCTAGCTACATGGCAGGGTAGTCCAACATTTCCATATGCAGAGTTCTAGCTACATGGCAGATGTGTCCAAAGTGTCCATATAATGTGAGCTAGCTACATAGCTGAATAGTCCAACATGCCCATATACAGGGCACTTGCTACATGAGGGATGATTCCAACATGCCCACATACTGAGAGCTAGCTACATGGCAGTCAAGTTCAATATGTTCATGTACAGAGAGCTACCAACTTATCCATGTACCATGAACTAGCTAAATGGCAGACGAGTCCAAAATTTCCATATACAGAGAGCTAGCTAAATGGCAGGGTAGTGCAACATTTCCATATATAGAGTTCTTGTTACAAGGCAGATGAGTCAAACTTGTCTATATACAGAGACCTAGCTACATGGCAGGTTAGTGCAACATTTCCATATACAGAGTTTTTGCTACAAGACAGATGAGTCCAACTTGTGCATATACAGAGAGCTAGCTACATGGCAGAGTAGTGCAACATTTCCATATACAGCCTTCTACTTACATGATAGATATGTCCAACATGTCCATATACTGAGAGCTAGCTACATGGCCGAGTAGTCCAACACATCGATATACTGAGACATAGCTACATGGCCGACAAGTCCAATATGGTCATATACAGAGAGCTAGCTACATAGCAAGGTAGTGCGACATTTCAATATACAGAGTTCCAACTACAAGGCAGATGATTCCAACTTGTCTATATACTGAGTCTAGCTACATGGCAGTAAAGTCCAATATGTTCATATAGAGAGAGCTATCTACTTGGCAGATCAGTGCAACATATCCATGTACAGAGAGCTACCTACATGGTAGACTAGTCCAAAATGTCCATATACAGAGAGCTAGCTACATGGCAGAGTAGTGCAACATTTCCATATACAGATTTCTAGCTTCATGGAAGACAAGTCCAATATGTTTATATACAAAGAATAGCTACATGGCAGAGTAGTCCAACATTTCCATTTACAGGGTACTAGCTACATGGCAGATGATTCCAACATACTGAGAGCTCGCTACATCACAGACAAGTAAAATATGTTCATTTACAAAGAGCTAGCTACATTGCAGGGTAGTGCAACATTTCCATATACAGAGTTCTAGCTACTTGGCAGATGTGTCCAACATGCCCATATACTGTTAGCGAGCTACATGACAGACAAGTCCAATATCTTCGTATACAGAGAACTACCTTCTTGGCAGATCACTCCAACATATGCATGTAGAGAGAGCTATGTGGATGGCAGATGATTCCAAAATGTCCATATACAGGGAGCTAGCTACATGGCAGGGTAGTGCAAAATTTCCATATACACAGTTCTAGCTACAAGGCAGATGAGTCCATCTTGTCTATAAACAGAGAGCAAGCTCTTTGGCAGAGTAGTGCATCATTTCCATATACAGAGTTCTAGTTACATGGTAGATATGCCCAACATGTCCATATACTGAGAGCTAGCTACATGCCCAACAAGTCCAATATGTTCATATACAGAGAGCTATCTACATGGCAGGGTAGTGCAATATGTTCATATATAGAGAGCTGCCTTCTCAGCAAATCAGTCCAACATATCCATGTACATAGAGCTAGGTACATGGCAGACGATTCCAAAAGTGTCCATATACAGAGAGCTTTCTACATGGCAGGGTAGTGCAACATTTCCATATACAGAGTTCTAGATAAAAGGCAGATGAGACCAACTTGTCTATATACAGAGAGCTAGCTACATGACAGGGTAGTGCAACATGTCCATATACAGTGTAATAGCTACATGGCAGATGAGTCCAACATGTCCATATACTGAGAGCAAGCTTCATGGTCGACAAGTCCAATATGTTTTCATACAGAGAGTTAACTACATGGCAGATTAGTACAACATTTCCATATACAGTTTTCTAGCTACATGGCAGGTGTGTCCAATGTGTCTTTGTATAGAGAGCTTGCTAAATGGTAGACAAGTTCAAAATGTCCATATACACAGAGCTAGATACGTTGATCAGTAATCCAACGTATCCATACACAAAGTTCTAGCTACATGGCACATAAGTCCAAAGTGTCCATATACTGAGAGCTAGAACATGGCAGAGAAGTCCAACATGTCCACATACAGGGTGCTAGCTTCAAGGCAGATGAGACTAACTTGTCTATATTCACAGAGCTAGCTACATGCAGAGTAGTGCATCATTCCCATATACAGAATTCAAGCTACATGGCAAATGAGTCCAACTTGTCTATATTCAGAGAGCTAACTACATCTCAGAGTAGTGCTAGAGGTCCACATACAGGGTATTAGCTACATGGCAGAAAAGTCCAATATGTTCATACACAGAGCGCTAGCTAGATGCAAAGGTAGGACAACATTTAAATATTCAGAATTCTAGCTACATTGCAGAAGTGTCCAACGTTTACATATACAGACTGGTAGCTACGTTGCAGAGAAGTCCAACATGTCCATATACAGGGTACTAGCTACATGGCCAATGAGTCAACATATCCATGTACTGATAGATAGCTACATGGCATTGTAGTGCAACATTTCCATATACAGAGTTCTAGCTAAAAGGCAGATGCGTCCAAATTGCCTATATACAGAGAGCTAGCAACATGTTAGTGTAGTGCAACATTTCCATATACAGAGTTATAGCTACATGGCAGATGATTCCAACGTGTCTATATATTGAGAGCTACCTACAGGATAGATGAGTCCAAAATATCCATGTACAGAGAGCTAACTATATGGCAGATGAATCTAAAATATCCATATACAGAGAGCTAGCTACATGGCAGGTTAATGTAACATTTCCATATACAGAGTTCAAGTTAAAAGGCAGGCGAGTCCAACTTGTCTACATACAGAGAGTTAGCTTCATGGTATGGTTGTGCAATATTTCCATATACAGAGTTCTAGTTACATGGCAGATATGTCCAATGTGTACATATACTGAGAGCTCCCTACATGCTAGATCATTCCAACATGTCCATATACAGGGTAATAGCTACATGGCAGATGAGTCCAAAATATCCATATGCAGAGATCTAGCTACATGGCAGAGTAGTGCATTA
>NW_006408814.1:3026071-3031071 GCF_000296735.1 Chrysochloris asiatica | reverse complement strand
TCCAACATGTCCATATACAGGGTAATAGCTACATGGCAGATGAGTCCAAAATATCCATATGCAGAGATCTAGCTACATGGCAGAGTAGTGCATTATTTCCATATATAGAGTTCAAGCTACATGGCAGATGAGTCCAAAGTGTTCATATACAGAGACCTAGCTACATGGTATAGTAGTCCAACATGTCCATATACACAATACTAGCTACATGACAGAGGAGTTCAACATGTCCATATACTGAGAGCCAACTACATGGCAGAAAAATCTAGTATGTTCATATACAGAGACCTACCGACTTGGCAGATCAGTCAACATATCCATGTAAATAGAGCTAGCTACATGGCAGACGAGTCCAAAATGTCCATATACAGAGAGCTGTCTACATGGCAGGGTAGTGCAACATTTCCATATACAGAGTGCTAGCTACAAAGCAGATGAGTCAAACTTGAGTATATCCAGAGAGCTAGCTACATGGCAGAGTAGTCCAACATGTCCATATGCAGGGTACTAGCTACATGGCTGATGAGTTCAACATGTCCTTATACTGAGAGCTAGCTACATGGAAGACAAGTCGAATATGTTCAAATACAGAGAGCTAGCTACATGGCAGGGTAGTGCAACATTTCCAAATACAGAGTTCTAGCTACAAGGCAAATGAGTCCAACCTATCTATATACTGAAAGCCAGCTACATGGCACACAAGTTCAATATGTTAATATACAGAGAGCTACCTACTTGGCAGATCAGTAAAATATGTCCATGTACAGAGAGCTACCAGCATTGCAGACGAGTCCAAAATGTCCATATACAGAGAGCTATCTACATGGCAGGGTAGTGCAACATTTCCATATACAGAGTTCTAGGTAGAAGGCAGATGAGTCCAAAATGTCCATATACCGAGAGCTAGCTACAAGACAGGTTATTGCAACATTTCCATATACACAGTTCTAGCTACAAGACAGATGAGACCAACTTGTGTATACACAGTGAGCTAGCTAAATGACAGAGTAGTATAACATTTCCATATACAGAGTTATAGCTACATGGCAGATGTGTCCAACGTGTCCATATAATGCGAGTTACCTACAGGGTTGATCAGTCCAAAATATCCATGTATAGAGCTGGCTACAAGGCAGACGAGTCCAAAATGTCCATATACAGAGAGCTAGCTACACAGCAGGGTAGTGCAATATTTCCATAAACAGAGTTCTAGCTACAAGGCAGATGAGTCCAACTTGTCTACATAGAGATAACTACATGGAAGGATAGTGCAACATTTCCATATACAGAGTTCTAGCTACATGGCAGATGTGTCGAAAATGTCCATATACTGAGAGCTAGATACGTGGCACTCAACTCCAAAATGTTCATTTACAGAGAGCTACCTACTTGGCAGAACATTCCAACATATCCATGTACAGAAAGCTAGCTACATGGCAGTCGAGTCCAAATGTCCATATACAGAGAGCTAGCTACATGGCATGGAAGTGCAACATTTCCATACACAGAGTTCCAGGTACAAGGCCAATGTTTCCAACTTCTTATATATTGAGAGCTGCCTACATCACAGAGTAGTGCATCATTTCCATATTCAGAGTTCAAGCGACATGGCATATAAGTCCAACTTGGTTATGTACAGAGAGTTAGCTACATGGCAGAGTAGTGCAACATGTCAATATACAGGGTATTAGCTAAATGGCACATGAGTTGAACATTTCCATATATTGAGAGCTAGCTACATGGCAGACAAGTCTAAAATGTTCATATACAGAGAGATACCTACATGACAGGGTACTACAACATTTCCAGATACAGAATTCTAGTTACTTGGCAGATGTATCCAACTTGTCTATATACTGAGAGCTAGCTACATGGAAGACAAGTCCAATATGTTCACATAGTGAGAGCTAGCTACATGGCAGGGTAGTGCACCATTTCCATATACAGAGTTCTAGCTACATGGCAGATGTGTGCAACGTGTCCATATAAGAAGAGCTAGCTACATGGCAGAGTAGTACAACAGGTCCATATTCATGGTAGTAGCTACATAACAGAAAACTCCAACATGTCCATATATTGAGAGCTATGTACATGGCAGACAATTCCAATATATTCATACACAGAGAGCTACCTGCATGACAGGGTAGTGCACATTTTGCAGAGACACAGTTCTAGCTACATGACAGGTGAGTCCAACATGTCCATATACTGAGAGCTAGCTACATGGTAGACAAGTCCAATATGTTCATATACAGGGAGCTACATGCTTGGCAGATCAGTCCAACAATTCCATGCAAGTAGAGCTAGCTACATGTCAGACGAGTCCCAAATGTCCATATACAGAGAGCCAGCTACATGGCCAGGTTGTGCAACATTTCCATATACAGAGTTCTAGCTAAAAGGCATATGAAACCAACTTGTCTATATACATAGACTAGCTACATGCCAGGAAAGTGCAACATTTCCATATAGAGAGATCTAGCTACAAGGTAGGTAAGTCCAACTTGTCTAAATACAGAGAGCTAGCTACATGGCAGAGTAGAGCCACATGTCCATATACAGGGTACTAGATACATGGCAGATGAGTCCAACATGTCCATATACTGAGAGTTAGCTACACAGCAGATGAGTCCAACATGTGTATATTTAGAGGGCTAGCTACAAGGTAGGTAAGTCCAACTTGTCTAAATACAGAGAGCTAGCTACATGGCAGAGTAGAGCCACATGTCCATATACAGGGTACTAGATACATGGCAGATGAGTCCAACATGTCCTTTTACTGAGAGCTAGCCACATGGTAGACAACTGCAATATGTTCAAATACAGAGATCAGTCCAACATATCTATGTACAGTGAGCTAGGTACATGGCAGAGGACTCCCAAATGTCCATATACAGAGAGGTAGCTACATGGCAGGGTAGTGCAACATTTCCATATACAGAGTTCTAGCTACAAGGCATAGGAATCCAACTTTCTATATACAGAGAGCTAGCTACATGGCAGTGTAGAGCAACATTTCCATATACAGATTTCTAGCTGCAAGGCAGATGAGTCCATCTTGTCTACATATAGAGAGCTAGCTACATGGCAGGGTAGTGCACCATTTTCATATACAAGGCAGAAGAGTCTGACTTGTCTATATACTGAGAGCTACCTACATGGCAGAGTAGTGCATCATGTCCATATACAGAGTTCAAGCTATATGACAGATGAGTCTAACTTGACTATATAGAGAGAGCTAGCTACAAAGCAGAGTAGTGCAACATGTCCATATATAGAGTACTAGCTACATGGCAGATGAGTTGAATATGTACATATAATGGGAGCTAGCTACATGGCAGACAAATCCATAATGTTCATATCCAGAGACCTAGCTACATGGCTGGGAAGTGCAACATTTCCTTATACAGAGTTCTAGCTACAAGTTAAATGAGTACAACTTGTCTACATACAGACAGCTAACCACATGGAAGAATAGTGCAACATGTCCATATACAGGGTACTAGCTACATGGCAGATGAGTCCAACATGTCCATATACTGAGAGTTAGCTACATGGTAAGCATGTCCAATATATTCATATACAATGACCTAGCTACATGGCAGACAAGTCCAATATGTTCATATACTGAGTGCTAGCTACAAGGCAAGGTAGTGCATCTTTTGTATATGCAGAGTTCTAGCTGCATGGCAGTTGTGTCCAAAATGTCCATATATTGAGAGTTAGGTACATGGCAACCAAGTCCAATATGTTCATATACAGAGAGCTAGCTACATAGCAGGGTAGTGCAACATTTCCATTTACATAGTTCTAACTACAAGGCATATGAGTCCAACTTGTCTCTATAAAGAGACCAAGCTACATGGAGGGGTAGTACAACATTTCCATATACAGTGTTCTAGTTACAAGGCGAATGATTCCAACTTGTCTATATAGAGAGAGCTAGCTACATGGTAGGGTATGGAAACATTTTCATATACAGAGTTCTAGGTACAAGGGAGATGAGTCCAACTTGTCTATATACTGAGAGTTAGCTACATGGCAGACAAGTCCAATATGTTCATATACAGATAGCTAGCTACATGGTAGGGTAGTGCACCATTTCCATATACAGAGTTCTAGCTACATGGCAGATGTGTCCAATGTGTCCATATAATAAGAGCTAGCTACACGGCAGAGTAGTACAATAGGTCCATGTACAGGGTAGTAGCTACATGACAGATGTGTCCAACATGTCCATATCCTGAGAGCTAGCTACATGGCAGACAAGTCCCATATGTTCATACACAGAGAGCTACCTCCATGAGAGGGTAGTGCACCATTTCCAGAGACACAATTCTAGCTACATGGCAGATGTTTCCAATGTGTCCATATACTGAGAGCTAGCTACATGGCATAGTAGTCAAACATGTCCATATACAGGCTACTAGCTACATGACAGATGAGTCCAACATGTCCATATATTGAGAGCTAGGTACATGGCAAACAAGTCCAATATGTTCATATTCAGAGAGCTAGCTATATGGCAGTGTAGTGCAACATTTCCATATACATAGTTCTAGCTACAAGGCATATGAGTCCAACTTGTCTCTATACAGAGACCTAATTACATGGAGAGGTAGTGCAACATTTCCATATACAGTGTTCTAGTTACAAGGCGAATGAGTCCAACTTGTCTATATATATATACAGAGCTAGATACATGGTAGGGTACGGAAACATTTCCATATACAGACTTCTAGCTACAAAGGAGATGAGTCCAACTTGTCTATATACTGAGAGCTAGCTACATGGCAGAGTAGTGCAACATGTCCATATACAGGGTACTAGCTATGTGGCAAGATAGCCAATAAGTCCATATACTGAGAGCTATCTACATGGCAGAAAAATCCAATATGTTCTTATAGAGAGCTAGCTACATAGCAGAGTAGTGCAACATTTCCATACACAGTGTTCTAGCTACATGGAGGATGTATTCAATGTGTCCATATACTGGAGTT
>NW_006408814.1:3021491-3025971 GCF_000296735.1 Chrysochloris asiatica | reverse complement strand
TCCAACATGTCCATATACTGAGAGCTAGCTACATGGCAGACAAGTCCAATATGTTCATATACAGAGAGCTTGCTATATGGCACAGTAGAGCAACTTTTCCATATACAGAGTTCTAGCTACATTGCAGATGTGTCCAACGTGTCCATATACTGAGAGCTAGCTGCATGGCATATCAGTCCTAAATATCCATGTAAAGAGAGCTAACTACATTTCAGACGAGTCCAAAATGTCCATATACAGATTTCTAGCTTCATGGCCAATGTGTCCAACGTGTCCATATACTGAGATCTACCTACATGGCAGATCAGTCCAACATGTCCATATAGAGGGTATTAGCTGCATGGCAGATCACTCCAAAATATGCATATACAGAGAGCTAGCTACATGGCTGAGTAGTGCTTCATTAACATATACAGTGATCATGATACATGACAGATGAGTCCAAAGTGTTCATATACTGAGAGCTAGCTACATGGCAGGGTAGTCCAACCTGTCAATATTCAGGGTACTAGCTACATGGCAGATGTGTTCAACAAGTCCATATACTGACAGCTAGCCACATGGCAGACAAGTCTAATATGTTCATATACAGAGAGCTAGCTATTTCGCAGGTCAGTCCAACATATCCATGCACAGAGAGGAAGCTACATGGCAGATGAGATCCAAATGTCCATATACAGAGAACTAGCTACATGGCAGTGTAGGGCAACATTTCCATATACAGATTTCTACTTACAAGGCAGGTGAGTCCAACTTGTCTGTGTACAGCGAGGTAGCTACATTGCAGGGAAGTGCAACCTTTCCATATACAGAGTTCTAGCTACATGGAAGATGAGTCCAACATGTCCATATACTGGGAGCTAACTACATGGCATACAACTCCAATATGTTCATATGCAGAGAGCTACCTACTTGGCAGACCAGACCAACATATCCATGTACAGAGAGCTAGCTACATGGCATACGAGTCCCAAATGTCCATATTCAGAGAGTTAGCTACATGGCAGGGTATTGCTACATTTCCATATACAGAGTTCTAGCTACAAGGAAGATGAGTCCAACTTGTCTGTACACAGAGAGCTAGGTGCATGGCAGTGTGGAGCAACATTTTCATATATAGAGTTCTAGCTACAAGGCAGATTAAGTCCAACTTGTTTATATAGAGAGATCTAGCTACATGGCATGGTAGTGCATCATTTCCATATACAGGAACAAGGCAGATGATTCCAACGTGTCTATATATTGAGAGGTGCCTACATCACAGAGTAGTGCATCATTTCCATATTCAGAGTTCAAGCGACATGGCAGATGAGTCCAACTTGGTTATATATAGAGAGTTAACTACATGGCATGGTGTGCAACATGTCCATATACAGGGTATTAGCTACATGGCACATGAGTTAAACATTTCCATATGTTGAGTGCTAGCTACATGGCAGACAAGTCTAAAATGATCATACATAGAGAGCTAGCTACATGGCAGGGTACTGCAACATTTCCAGATACAGAATTCTAGTTACTTGTCAAATGTGTCCAACTTGTCTATATACTGAGAGCTAGCGACATGACAGACAAGTCCAATATGTTCACATACAGAGAACTAGCTATATGGCAGGGTAGTGCACCATTTCCATATACAGAGTTCTAGCTATTTGGCAGATGTGTCCAACTTGTCCATATAATAAGAGCTAGCTACATAGCAGAGTAGTGCAACAAGTCCATAAACAGCGTAGTAGCTACATGACAGATGAGTCCAACATGTCCATATACTGAGATCAAACTACATGGCAGATAAGTCCAATATGTTGATACACAGGAAGCTGCCTACTTGACATTCAGTCCAACAAGTCCATGCACATAGAGCTAGCTACATTTCAGACGAGTCCCAAATGTCCATATACAGAGAGCCAGCTATATGGCAGGGTAGTGCAACATTTCCATATACGGAGTTCTAGCTAAAAGGCAGATGAGTCCAACATGTCTATATACAAAGAGCTACCTACATGTCAGGGAAGTTCAACATTTCCATATACAGTGTTCTAGCTACAAGGCAGATTAGTCCAACTTGTCTAAATACAGAGAGCTAGCTACATGGCAGAGTACTGACACATGTCCATATTCAGGGTACTAGATACAAGGCAGATGAGTCCAACATGTCCATATACTGAGAGCTAGCCACATGGTAGACAACTGCAATATGTTCATATACAGAGAGCTACCTACTTGGCAATTCAGTCCAACATATCCATGTTCAGTGAGCAAGGTACATGGCAGACGACTACCAAATGTCCATATACAGAGAGCAAGCTACATGGCAGGGTAGTGCAACATTTCCATATACAAATTTCTAGCTACAAGGCAGATTAGTCCAACTTGTCTATATAGAGAGAGGTAGCTACATGACAGGGTAGTGCAACATATCCTTATACAGAGTACTAGCTACATGGCAGAAGAGTCCAATATGTCCATATAATGAGAGCTAGCTACATGGCAGACAAGTCCATAATGTTCATATACAGAGAGCTAGCTACATCGCAGTGTAGTGCAACATTTCCTTATACAGAGTTCTAGCTACAAGGCAGATGAGTCCAACTTGTCTTTGTACAGAGAACGAGCTCCATGGCAGAGAAGTGCAACATTTCCATATACCAAGTTCTAGCTACAAGGCAGATGAATCCAACTTGTCTATATACAAAGAGCTAGCTACATGGCAGAGTAGTGCAACACATCCATATACAGTGTACTAGCTTCATGGCAGATGAATCAGACTTGTCTATATACTGAGAGCTACCTACATAGCAGAGTATTGCATCATGCCCATATACAGAGTTCAAGCTACATGCCAGATGAGTCCAACTTGTCTATATACGGAGAGCTAACTACATAGCAGAGTAGTGCAACATGTCCTTATACAGAGTACTAGCTACATGGCAGATGAGTCCAATAAATCCATATAATGAGAGCTAGCTACATAGCATACAAGTCCATAATATTCATATACAGAGACCTAGCTACATTGCAGGGTAGTGCAACATTTCCTTATACAGAGTTCTAGCTACAAGGCAAATTAGTCCAACTTGTCTATATACAGAGAGCTAGCCACATGGCACAATAGTGCAATATGTCCATATACAGGGTACTAACTACATGGCAGATGAGTCCAATATGTCCATATACTGAGAGCTATCTACATAGCAGTCATGCCCAATATATTCATATACAATGACATAGCTACATGGCCGACAAGTCCAATATGATCATATACTGAGAACTAGCTACATGGCAGGGTAGTGCACATTTTCCATATACAGAGTTCTAGCTACATGGCAGATGTGTCCAATGTGTCCATATACTGAGAGCTAGCTACATGGCAGAGTAGTCCAACATGTCCATATCCAGTGTACTAGCGCCATGACATATGAGTCCAAAATGTCCATATACAGAGAGCTAGCTACATGACAGGGTAGTGAAACATTTCTTTATATAGAGTTCTAGCTACAAGGCAGAGGAGTCCAACTTGTCTTTATACATAGAGCTATCTACATAGCAGAGTAGTGCAACACATCCATATACAGGGTACTAGCTACATGTCAGATGAGTCCAACATGTCCATATACTGAGAGCTAGCTACATGGTAGATTAGTCAAAAATGTCCATATACAGAGAGCAAGCTACATGGCAAGGTAGTACAACATTTCCTTACAAAGTGTTCTATCTACAAGGCAGATGAGTCCAACTTGTCTATATAGAGAGAACAAGCTCCATGGCAGTGAAGTGGAACATTTCCATACACCTAGTTCTAGTTACAAGGCAGATGATTCCAACTTGTCTATATACTGAGAGCTAGCTACATGGCAGAGTAGTGCAACATATCCATATACAGGGTACTAGCTACTTGGCAGATGCATCCAACATATCCATATACTGAGACCTAGGTACATGGCAAAGAAGTTTAATATGTTCATATACAGAGAGCTAGCTACATGGCAGGGTAGTGCATCATTTCCATATAAATAGTTCTAGCTACAAGGCATATAAGTCCAAGTTGTCTACATACAGAGACCTAGCAACATGGAGGGGTAGTGCAACATTTCCATATACACTGTTCTAGTTACAAGGCAAATGAGTGCAACTTGTTTATATAGAGAGTGCTAGCTACATGGCAGGGTGAGGAATCATTTCCATATACAGAGTTCTAGATCCTAGGGAGATGAGTCCAACTTGTCTATATACTGTGAGCTAGCTACATGGCAGAGCAGTGCAACATGTCCATATACAGGGTACTAGCTATGTGGCAAGTTAACCCAACATGTCCTTATACTGAGAGCTAGCTACATGGCAGATAAGTCCAATATGTTCTTATACAAAGAGCTTGCTACATGGCACAGTAGTGCAACCTTTCCATATACAGAGTTCTAGCTACATGGCAGATGTGTCCAACGTGTCCATATACTGAGAGCTAGCTACATGGCAGATCAGT
>NW_006408814.1:3003792-3020796 GCF_000296735.1 Chrysochloris asiatica | reverse complement strand
GAGGGTCAGAGAAAAAGAGGAAGACCTCCAACAAGATGGATCGGCCAGGTGGCATCATTGATGGACTCGGGGGTGGCAGCGGTGGTGAGGTTGGCCCAGGTTCGAGCATTGTTTCGTTCTGCTGTGCATGGGGTCGCTATGAGTCGGTTCCGACTCGATGGCACCTGACAACAACAACAACGAAGACCACAAAGGAGCCAACACCGATGCAAGTGCATAAGGGTTGTTTATTCAAGCTCGAGTCCAGACTCCACCTCATCTGACGCAGCGGATTAGGGATAGAGCCCCAAACTCTTTGTCTGCAGGGTTTTTATAGAGTTTTCAAACAAACTCTGGTTTCTCAGCTTTACAATCTTTGTATTGGATAACAATTGGCAAACTATGAGATGTTACAGTTTTATTGGTCAGGACTGGTGGTCTTTGTTCTTAGGCTAGGGCAAAGGAAAACATCTGGCCTCCGGACTTGAGCTGCCTGGCTATTTATACATATATCATTTTCTTGGAGCTAGAGGACATGCTAAAGCTTATATATGAAATGGATTCTTCTCTTTGACCCTACATTCCCCACTCTACAAGAAACTTTTAAAGGCCAATCATGGGACTTAGGTGGTTAGTTCAATTTTCTGCCAGGTCTTCTCTGACTTTGTCTATAGATTCTTTGACAACTGAATGATTTATATAGAAACAATATTCTTTTCTTAGTGCAGTACAGAGTCTTCCGTGTTGTAAGAAGATTAGGTCTAGGCCTTTCTTATTCTTTAATACTACTTCTACTAAGGAAGTCAAGGACTCTTGCAGATGAGGGATTGAGTGTTCTAGTCCTTCAATACCTATGTCTATAGCTGCCTTCAAAGCGCTGTAGTGCTGCTCTTGCAGAACTAAGGAGGAAACACCTGTTCCGACACTGCCTAACTCTAATCTTAGAGGTACGGTCAATTTTAAGGCCAGATATGGGCTCACGTTTAACTCTAACAAGGTTGTCGCTGAACCGTATGAGGACATCTTCTTCAGAATGGTAAATTAAACTGGGGATTAATTGAACCAAGACACAAAAGCTTCTCTTATGCACGCAGGAAGTTCTTGTGGAGCAAGACTACTACTTATTAGAGGGAGATATATAATATTTACTAACTAAAGTTGGACATTTTCTCACTTTATAGAGGGAGAAGAGAAGAAGAGCTATTAAGTTACTGCCAGTACAAGGTTAATTTAGTTAAGGTCTCTTTTAGGGTTCTATTCATCTTATATACTTGACCTGAACTCTGGAGTCTGTATACACAATGTAACTTCCAATCGGCCCCCAGTACTTTAGCTAAACTCTGACTTTGGAAATGAAGGCGGGTCTATAAAGACTAACAGATACTTGTAACTATATTTTCTGGGTTTTACTTCTGAAAAGTCTAATTCTCAGTAGGCACTAGGTAGATCTCTGCTTCTCTCAGGAGGTCTTGCATTTTACAAAGGCTCATGTGAGTGGACTGATGAGTTTTTGTGAGAATTCGCTCTCCTAAAGCTTCAGGCACTATTGTTTTACCATCAGATGTTTTCCACCACTTCTCTATGAGGTGTGTCACGGTCAGATGTTTGATCTAGTCTAGGTTGGCCTTGGTATCAGGTGGGTCCTCAGGCAAGGCGGCATCTACTGTGTCAGGCAACTGAGTCACTAGGGCCACGAAGGCTTTTAAGCAATTTTCTCTGACCCTCTGGTCAGCTAAGTTATTGTCTCTGGCAACAGGCGTATTCTCCTGTTTACTTCATGGAGGTTTTGCACGGGCCGACAGTCAATAGAGAGGGGTTTACGTACTGGCAACAAGTGGGTGTTCTAGGATGGTTGGCACGGCTTTAAGATTCCCTGGTCAAGTAACCTTCTGATGTATGAAGTTGTTCTCTTGCAGGCGTCTAGGGGCATAAGGTACTGACGGACTTGTACAGGGTCTACTTCTCAGATTTTAGTTCAACAAACGCTGGAACTCTGTGTCTGGCCAGGTTTATACTTTCAGTCTCAGCCTAGGCTTTAGGAAATGTTACCAGCCACTAGTCAATGTCAGGGTTCAGTTGTGCCAGCCTTTGGTGTAGCTGATATTCTTCTTCAAGATTCACAGTCAACACCTGAATGGGCTCTCTTCTCTTGTCTAGGACTTCTGTCTTCTCGGGATCAAAGTGAATCTAGCTTGGTGAGCAAATCCCTCAAGTAGGGGATATGGACAGTCTGGAATAACTATGAATGAGTGGGATACTCGACCCACACTTAGGTCTACTGTTCTTTGAGTAGTCCAATAGTACTGTCTCATCCCCGTGGCCTCTTGGACCTAAGAGGTTTTGCTAGACACTTGGTTTTATGGAGCCCACAGAACAGAATGTTGGGCTCCCGTGTCTACTAGAAACTCAACAGGCTTCTCTTCTACTTCCAGGGTTACTCTGGGCTTGGGGAGAGGCACTGAACTCCGTCTCCCCAGTCACTCAGTTCATCAACATCCAGGATGGGAGTTTTTGGTGTATTTCCTGGTCTCTTCTTGGGGCACTCTTTGGCCTAATGGCCTTTTTTCTTACAGCAAGCACACTGATTTTTCCCCAGTCAGGGTCTCTTTCTACGCCCACTCTTGTCTTGCCCGTCTCCTGCAATTTTCTTTAATTGTCTATCTTGCTCCCTCAGAACTCCTGCAGTAGTCAGGTTCCAAGTCAGGTTCTGAGTCTGACAGCTCTCTGACTTTGCCTGCCTTTCTTCCACAGTCCCTCTATGATTGTTCATTCTCTCTGCCACAACTACTAAGTTTTGGATACTCTCCTAACTTATCTACTTTCTGTAGCTTCTGGATCTATATGAATACTCTTACGGAAGGCTTTCTGAATTCTTTCTTAAAATGCAGCGGGGCTTTTATCTAGCTTTTGCTGTACATCTCTTGTCTTGGTCAAATTGATGGGCTTTTTGCAGCCACTTTTAGACCTCCCACCAGAGCCTGGCAGTAGACTTGGAGTCTCTTCTTACTTTTGGTCATGTTGAAATTCCAGTCTGGTCGGGACAACGGGAGAAAGGTTCTAATGATGTCAGCATTTGTGGTGAGTTGCTTATCATTACCAGGAACTAATTTCCTGGCGTCTGTCTGGATTCTTTCTTGCTCTTCTGTGGTGAGCTGACAATCATTATAGGTGGGCTGATGGGTGAACAGATCAGTCTCTAACAGATTAATAAGATCTCTAGGGTTATACGAAAACATGGTGTTTTGAGAGCGCTACTTTATTGTCTCTTCAGGATTAAAATGCTTAACTCTTGGGACGTTGCCTTCTCAGTTCTACAGCTATCTTGGTGCCCAGATTCTTGTGCAAAGTGGGCTACTGATATATTTAGTTGACAGATTGCTACTTACAGGAAATGCCCAAGAATTCTAAGGTCATTTTAACTTTCTAAGTCTTAAACTTTACACTTCTAAACATCTTTCAAACAAAATCAACTCCTCTGCTATTTGACATCTTGTTTTACTTACATACTGGACTCTGTCTACATGCCTCTCATCTTCATACACAACTTTTACTCTTTCTTCTCAATTCATCATGCCTTTTTCTCTCAACATCCCTTCACTGCCTTACATTCTGGTCTTTGTATCTTCTTTCCTTTTCTGATCTACACTCTACAATCTGACTTGAATACTCTAATGCCATCGATTTACCTCCTGAGGTCTATCCAGGTTCTCTGTTTGGAAACTGCTGATTTAGCCTTCTCTTTTTTTCCTCACTGGCCTCAATCTTACTCACAGCTTCAGAACATTCTCTCTCTTTCTTGTATTTCCCCTGTCCTTTCTTGCTTTTCTAACAGTTCTTCCACTGTCATGGTCTAGCTTATCCCTTTTGATATCACTCTTTCAACTCTTTTCTGCTTTGACTTCATCTCACTTATTGTACATTCCACAAACCTTACTCTATTTCTTCCATTGTGTTAGCTATACACTTTGCACATTTTGGAAAGCAAAGTTCTGTCTCTCTTTTGTGTTCTTTGTCCTGGCTATCTGGTCATCACTACATTCTCTAATTTTTGAACAAGCCTCTCAGGGAGGTTCTTCTTGTAATTCTTTTGCCAATGTTTGTGTTTAGCCCATAAACTTAACCTTGCACTTGATGCAAAGAAGCTCAGCCTCACTCTCAGCTCTGCTTGGTGTTCTGGTCTGCTTCTCCTTTTTCCTTCTTTTCTACACTACTTTCTTAACACTGCTGCTTCTCGTCTTTGGACCTCTCATTGGCTACCATACTCTCTCATTTTCTACACTTCTCACCTGATCTCCTAGCTCCTGAGATAAATGTTTCTTTTCTTGTGCATTCTCACTCTGCCACACAGCAAATTACTCTCATACCTTACTCCTGTAACAGTCACTCAGCTACTTTCTGTAAATGACACAGATGAATTGAATAGTCTTGTCTAGAACTTGCTCTCTTCTTGATTTTTTTCTCTATGCTGCTCAACAAAATACAGTCTGATTTTCTTCAGATATATTGTATTGAATTTTCACTCTCATCTCTTTCTTTTGGAACTAGCACACTGGTTTAAGAATCTTGACACTTGACTGTAGTCATCATTCTAGCTACCTTCTCAGCTACATCTACTTGCTCGCTGTTAGCCTTGTCCTCAGTACTTCTCTCCCATCCCTAACTGTCTTGTCTGATGCCTCCATATCTCCCAACTCAGAAACACCATCTGATACTGCTTCCCATCTCTCTATTGTCCCTTTTTTAAAATTGTGCCTTCTAATGACTTCTCTCACCCCTGGGAAAAGAAGGAGAAACTTCTCCTGCTGGGTGATAGAATGGTACCAGTGAAATGATATTCACATGTTGGTATAGGATCAGTCAACATTGTGTCACTATTTTGGCTGCACATAACTTTTAACTCTCCGGAGGAGTCCTGCCAACATGTAAAAATACAACCACTGTTCCTATGAATCTAAATGCTAATTAAGGGCTGGCAGTGGATACAGCAGTGTGGAGAGAGCCAGCCTCACAGGACACCAGAAGATTCTCTCAACAACCTTGAGCCTCATTGGGAACCTGACATGGGCCCTAAGGTGCCTGCGATGTGGGGCAAAGCCTGGAGAACACTCACACCTTGAGGTGCCTGCTCTCCCATCCAATGGAGGACAGACTCTACCAGCCATTGGGGGTCACATGGGAGGCTTTCTGAATTTCTCCTAAAACTGCAACGGGTCTCTGCCGGTGATGTGGCTTGTTGGTAACAGGTGTCAAGGGTAGGGCCACTTTCAGCTGAGTGGCTGGCAGCCAGAGGGCTTGCTCCCTCTCTGTCCCATACTGGGCTCTGGTTTCTGCCCCTCCAAGTAAGGGGCTGAGGCTCTGGAGGCGTGCTCACTCACAGAGGCCTAGCGGGCGGGTCCAAGGGACAAAGGGAGCACCTTTGCGGGCTCTCTCTTCCACGCCTAGGTTTAAAACAATCTGACAGGAAAATGCTTTGCAAGCCTCCGATGCAAAGGGGGAGGGAGCCTAGCTCTTTTTCACTGACTTTGGCTACCGGCGCCGGCACGGTGCTCCTCTGCGGAGGGGGCAAGGACGAGGAGAGAGGGCAAGCTAAAGGAGATTGAGCATGAGGCCTTCTCTTTATGCTACACCCACTCGCTCTGCTGGGTCGCTTCTTCCTAATGCTGGCTCTAGCCCCACTCCCCTTGCTGTCAGCCTGACGACGAGGAAGGGGCTAGAGCAACGCTCGCCAGGCTCAGGCTCGGCTCCCTTGCTTACGAAAGGGAGGCGTCAGCTGACAGCTCTGCTCTTTCCCTTGCACTGGGGGAAGAAAGTTTTCTCTGGAACACGCACACTCACTCTCTGCGCTCCCTTCAGAGGGACTGAGGCAACTCTTGGCTGATTCACTAACAAGCTCTGATCTCAGGGCAGGAGGGTGGTACTGAGTGGGGATGCTCACAGACACTACAGGCATCACCTGAGCCTCGCTACTGAGAAGGGCGCTGCTCTGCCCCTGGGAAGTGGGATAAAGACTCTCCCCTCTGCCACCGGCCCATATCTTCACTCAGTAGTGGCAGTAGCTGCGGGGCCCCACCAGTTTTCAGCTGGGTGGGGCTCAACATGCGGACAGCTGGCAGCCAAGCTATCGTGGGGCATCTTGCTCCTGAGCTCCCTGGATGCCAGCTCCTAAGCAGAGTAACTGGGTGGCGTGCTCTGGGAGAGGGAGCGCCGCTCCAGACCAGATGTACATGTGCCGAGAGGCGGGGCTTCCACGTTCATGGTTCAAAGTGGGGGAGGGTTCCGCCCGGTGGCTGGCGCAGACTCGGCGAAAGGACATAGCTGGAGGCTGGCTGACAAAACTTCAGCAGCTAGTTCGGGCTGCACTGGAGTCTTGGCAGCATCCAGGGAAGTGCTGAGCTCACAGGCACTCCGGCCACTGTAGCCCCCACTGGCCACAGGACTCCACAGCCAGTGGCGCTCCTCCACCTCCCCAAAGAACCCACACCTACAGAAGCAGTTACAGCAAGTCTAAGACCTGAGTTTGATCAAGATATACATTAATTCGGGAAAACATGAGGTTAGGTTGGGTGATGACAGGAGAGTTCACTCTCACAACATTCAGTATCCATTCACACAATGAACAGCAGAGGCAGTAACCAGACAGACATAAACTGAAATATGACACTCCTTTGCTAGCTTGAAGGCAGAACTGAAAGTAAGACACTGACTTCTCCACCAGTTACACCGATTCTCCAGAGGGAGGAGTACTCCGTCCCCTCTACAAAAAAAGAATGCAGCCTCACACTGCCTTTCGGGAGCGACATACACCGGCTTATCACTACTTGTACAGATTTTCTAGGGCACTCCATCCCTTCTTAAGAGAATCTGGAACGTCTTCCAAGACTCCTGATGGTAGCCTTACAGTGCGTCCACCTAGGCTGTACTACAGCTTCAGACCCAAACATGAGCTCCAAAACAAAACACAGACAAAGTGATCACACACAGAAACAGACTTATCAGCCGGTGAAAACCCTCTGGTTTTCGGGGTCCTGTGGGGTTTTGGGGATCAAGTACGAATCCCCATCTGTTATGACCAGAATTCAGGGTGCCCACAGGCCACCAAGGAGCCGACACCGATGCAAATGCACAAGGGTTGTTTATTCAAGCTCGAGCCCGGACTCTACCTCATCTGACGCAGTGGATTAGGGATAGAACCCAAACTCTTTCTCTGCAGGGTTTTTATAGAGTTTTCAAACAAGCTCGGGTTTCTCTGCTTTACAGTCTTTGAATTGGTTAACAATGGGCAAACTATGAGATGTTACAGTTTAATTGGTCATGACTGGTGTTCTTAGGCTAGGGCAAAGGAAAATATCTGGCCTCTGGCCTTGAGTTTTCTGGCTACTTATACATATATCATTTTGTTGGAGCTAGAGGACATGCTAAAGCTTATATACGAAATTGATTCTTCTCTTTGGCCTTACACTAGCTACATGGCAGATGAGTCCAACATGTCCATATACTGAGAGATAGACACATGGCAGACAAGTCCAATATGTTCATATACAGAGAGCTAGCTACTTGGCAGATCAGTCCAACATATCCATGTACAGAGAGCAAGCTACATGGCAGACGAGATCCAAATGTCCATATACAGAGCTCTAGCTACATCGCACTGTAGTGCGACATTTCCATATACAAAGTTCTACTTACAAGTCAGATGAGTCCAACTTGTCTATGTACAGAGAGCTAGCTACATGGCAGGGAAGTGTAACCTTACCATAGATAGAGTTCTAGCTACATGGCAGATGAGTCCAACATGTCCATATACTGAGAGCTAGGTACATGGCATACAACTCCAATATGTTCATATGCAGAGAGCTACCTACTTGGCAGATCAGACCAACATATCAATGTACAGAGAGCTAGCTACATGACATACGAGTCCCAAACGTCCATATTCAGAGAACTAGCTACACAGCAGGGTAGTGCCACATTTCCACATACAGAGTTCCAGCTACAAGACAGATGAGTCCAACTTTTCTGTATAGAGAGAGCTAACTAATTGGCAGTGCAGAAGAACATTTACATCTACAGTGTTCTAGCTACAAGACAGATGAGTTCAACTTGTTTATATACAGAGAGATAGCTACATGGCAGGGTACTGCAACATTTCCATATACAGAGTTCTAGCTACAAGACAGATGAGTTCAACTTGTTTATATAGAGAGAGCTAGCTATAAGGCATGGTAGTTCAACATTTCTTTATACAAAGTTCTAACAAGGAAGATGAATCCCACTTGTCTATATACTGAGAGCAACCTACATGGCAGAGTAGTGCATCATCTCCATATACAGAGTTCAAACTACATGGCAGATGAATCCAACTTGTCTATATACAAAGAGCTAGCTACATGACAGAGTCGTGCAACATGTCCATATACAGGGTATTAGCTACATGGCAGATGAGATCAACATGTTCATATACTGAGAGCTATCTACATGGCAGACAAGTCTAAAACGTTCATATACAGAGATGGCAGGGTAGTGCAACATTTCCATAAACAGTGTTCTAGCAACTTGGCAGATGTGTCCAACACGGCCATATGCTTAGAGCTAGGTACATGGCAGACAAGTCCAATATGTTCATATACAGAGAGCTAGCTACATGGCAGCGTAGTGCAAAAGTTCCATATATGGAGTTCTAGCTACAAGGAAGATGAGTCCAACTTGTCTATATAGAAGAGAGCAAGCTACATGGCTTGGTAGTGCAACATTTCCATAAACAGAGTTCTAGCTTCAAGGCAGATGAGTTCAAATTGTCTATATACTGAGAGCTACCTACATGGGAGAATAGTTCATCATGTCCATATAGAGAATTCAAGCTATATGGCAGATGAGTCCAACTAGTTTATATAGAGAGAGCTAGCTACAATGCAGAGTGGAGCAACATTTCCATATACAAAGTTCTAGCTACATTGCAGACGTGTCCAATGTGTCCATATACTGAGAGCAACCTACAAAATGCAGAGTAGTCCAACATGTCCATATACAGGGTACTAGCTACATGGCAGATGAGTCCAACATGTACATATATTGAGACCTAGCTACTTGGCAGACAAGTCAAATATGTTCATATACAGAGAGCTACATACTTGGCAGACTAGTCCAAGGTACCCATGTACAGAGAGCTAGCTACAGGGCAGACGAATCCCAAATGTCCATATACAGAGAGCTAGATACAAGGTAGGGCAGTGCAACATTTCCATATTCAGATTTCAAGCTACAAGGCAGATTAGTCCAATTTGTCTTTATACAGAGAGCTATCTACATGGACGAGGAGTGCAACATGTCCATATACAGGGTACTAGTTATATGGCAGATGAGTCCAAAATGTCCATATACTGAGAGCTAGCTACATGGCAAACAAGTCAAATATGTTCATAGACAGAGAGGTACCCACTTGGCAGATCAGTCAAACATATCCATGTACAGATACGTAGCTACTTGGCAGACAGGTCCCAAATGTCCATATACAGAGAGATAGCTACATGGCAGGGTAGTGCAACAGTTATATATACAGAGTTCTAGTCACAAGGCTGATGAGTCCAACTTGTCTATATACAAAGAGCCAGCTACATTGCAGAGTAGTGCAACATGTCCATATACAGGGTACTAGCTACAAGGCAAGACAGTCTAACATGTCCATATACTGAGAACTAGTTACACGGCAGACAAATCCAATATGTTCATTTAGAGAGAGCTAGATACAAGGCAGGGAAGTACAACATTTCGATATACAGAGTTCTAGCGACAATTCAGATGAGTCCAACTTGTCTATATTCAGAAAGCTAGCTACATGGAAGAGTAGTGCAACATTTGCATGTACAGAGTTCTTACGACAAGGGAGATGAGTCTAACTTGTATATATACAGAGAGCGAGCTACATGGCAGGGTAGTGCAACATTTCCATATACAGAGTTCTAGTTACAAAGCAGATGAGTCCAACTTGTTCATATACTGAGAGCTAGCTTCATGGCAGAGAAGTCCAACATGTCCATTTACAGAATACTAGCTATGTGGCAGATGAGTACAACATTTCCATATACTGAGAGCTAGCTACATGGCATAAAAGTCCAAAATGTTCATATAAAGTGAGCTAGCTACATGGCAGGTTAGTGCAACATTTCCATATACAGAATTCTAGTTACATTGCAGATGTGTCCAATGTGTCCATATACTGAGAGCTACCTACATGGCAGAGTAGTCCATCATGTCCATACACAGGGTACTAGCTACATGGCAGATGAGTCAAAAATGTCCATATACTTAGAGCTAGCTACTTGGCAGACAAGTCCAATATGTTCACATACAGAGAGCTACATACTTGGAAGATCATTCCAATATATACATGTACAGAGAGCTAGCTACATGGTAGACGAGTCCCAAATGTCCATATACAGATAGCTAGCTAAATGGCATGGTAGTGCAAATATTCCATATACAGAGTTCTAGCTACAAGGCAGATGATTCCAACTTGTCCATATACAGAGAGCTAGCTACATGGCAGGGTAGTACAACATTTCCATATACACAGTTCTAGCTACAAGGCAAATGAGTCCAACTTGTCTATATACAGAGAGCTAGCTACACGGAAGGGTAGTGCAACATATCCATATACAGAGTTCTAGTTACAAGGCAGATGAGTCCAACTTGTTAATATACTGAGAGCTAGCTTCATGGCAGAGAAGTCCAACATGTCCATTTACAGAGTACTAGCTATGTGGCAGATGAGTACAATATTTCCATATACTGAGAACTAGCTACATGGCATAAAAGTCCAAAATTTTCATAAACAGTGATCTAACTACATGTCAGATGTGTAAAATGTGTCCATATACTGAGAGCTAGTTACATGGCAGAGTATTCCAATATGTCTATATACAGGGTACTAACTACATGGCAGATGAGTCCAACATGTCCATATACTGAGAGCTAGCTAAATGGCACATCTCCAATAACTTCATATACAGGGAGCTACCTACTTGACAGATCACTCCAACATATCCATGTACAGAGAGCTAGCCACATGTCAGACGAGTTCCAAATGCCCATATACAGAGAGCTAGCTACATGGCAGGTAGTCCAAAATATCCATATACAGAGTTCTAGGTACAAGGCAGATGATTCCAACTTATCTCTATACAGAGAGCTAGCTACAAGGCAGGGTAGTACAACCTTTCCATGTACAGAGTTCTAGCTACAAGGCAAATGAGTCCATCTTGTCTACATACAGAGAGCTAGCTACATGGAAGTGTAGTGCAACATTTCCTTATACAGAGTTCTAGCTACAAGGCAGATGCGTTCAACTTGTCCATATACTGAGAACTAGATTCATGGCAGAGTAGTCCAACATGTCCATATACAGTGTACAAGATACATGGCATATGAGTCCAACATGTCCATATACTGAGAGCTAGCTACATGGCCAACAAGTCTAATATGTTCATATACTGAGATCTAGCTACATGGCAGGATAGTGCTACATTCCCATATACAGAGTTCTAGCTACAAGTCAGATGAGTCCAAGTTGTCTGTATAGATAGAGCTAGCTACCTGGCAGTGTAGAGCAACATGTCCATGTACAGAGTTCTAGCTACAAGGTTGATGATTCCAACTTGTCTATATATAGAGAGCTAGCTACATGGCAGGGTAGTGCAACATTTCCATATACAGAGTTCTAGCTACAAGGCAGTTGAGTCAAACTTATCTCTATAATAAGAGCTACCTACATGGCAGAGTAATGCATCATTTCCATATACAGAGATCAAGATACATGGCAGATGAGTCCAACTTGTCTATATACAGAGAGCTACCTACATGGCAGAGCAGTGACACAATTCCATATACAGGGTACTAGTTACATGGCAGATGATTCAAACATGTCCATATCCTGAGAGCTAGCTACATGGCAGACAAGTCTAAAATGTACATATACAGAGTTAGCTACATGGCAGGGTAGTGCAACATGTCCATGTAAAGATTTCAATCTTCTTGGCAGATGTGTTCAATGTGTCCATATACTGAGAGGAAGCTACATGGCAGAGTAGTCCAAAATGTCCATATACAGGTTACTAGCTATATGGTAGATGACTGAAATATGTTCATATACTGATAGCTAGCTACATGGCAGACAAGTTCAATATGTTCATATACAGACAGATACCTTCTTGGCAGATCAGTCGAACATATGCCTGTATAGAGTGCTAGCTACATGGCAGACGAGACCCAAATTTCCATACACAGGGAGCTAGCTACGTGGCAGGGTAGTGCCACATTTCCAAATACAGAGTTCTAGCTACGAGGAAGATGAGTCCAACTTGTCAATATGTAGAGAGCTCGCTACATGGCAGATGAGTCCCAAATGTCCATATACAAAGAGAAATATACATGGCAGGCTAGATCAAAATTTCCATATTCAGAGTTCTAGCTACAAGGCATATGAATCCAACTTGTCTATATATAGTGAGCTACCTACATGGCAAACAAGTCCTATATGTTAAAATACAGGGAGCTACCTACTTGGCAGATCAGTCCAACATATGCATATACAGAGAGATAGCTACATGGAAGACAAGTCTAAAATGTCCATCTACAGAGTTAGCTACATGGCAGGGTAGTCCAACATTTCCATATACAGATTTCAAGCTTCTTGGCAGATTTGTCCAATGTGTCCATATACTGAGAGCAAGCTACAAGGCAGAGTAGTCCAACATATCCATGTACATGTTACTAGCTATACGGTAATTGAGTGAAATATGTCCAAATACTGAGAGCTAGCTACCTGGCAGACATGTTCAATATGTTCATATACAGACAGCTACATTCTTGGCAGATCAGTCGAACATATGCATGTACAGAGTGCCAGCCGAGACCCAAATTTCCATACACAGTGAGCTAGCTACATGGCAGGGTAGTGCAACATTTCCATATACAGAATTCTAGCTACAAGGAAGATAAGTCCAACTTGTCAATATATACAGAGCTAGCTACATGGCAGATGAGTCCCAACTGTCCACATACAGAGAGAAAGCTTCATAGCAGGCTAGTTCAAAATTTCCAACATTTCCATATACAGAGTTCTACCTACAAGGCAGATGAGTCCAACTTGTCCATATATTGAGAGCTACCTACATGGGAGAGTAGTGCATCATGTCTATATAGAGAGTTCAAGCTACATGGCAGATGAGTCCAACTTGTTTATATATAGAGAGCTAGTTACAATGCAGAGTAGTCCAACATGTCTGTATACAGGGTATTAGCTACATGGTAGATGAGTCCAGCATGTCCATATATTGAGAGATAGCTACTTGGCAGACAAGTCCAATATGTTCATATACAGAGAGCTACATACTTGGCAGATCAATCCAACATATCCATGTACAGAGAGCTAGTCACATTGCAGACGAGTCCCAAATATCCATATATATACAGAAAGCTAGCTACATGACAGGGTGGTGCAACATTTCCATGTACAGGGTTCTAGTTACAAGACAAATAGTCCAAAAATGTCCATATACAGAGAGTTAGCTACATGGCAGGTAAGAGAAACAATTCCATATATAGAGTTCTAGCTACAAGGAAGCTGAGCCCAACTTGTCTATATACAGAGAGCTAGCCACATGGCAGGGAAGTGCACCATTACCATATTCAGATTTCAAGTTACCAGGCAGATGAGTCCAGCTTGTGTATATACAGAGAGCTAGCTACATGGCTGAGGAATGCAACATGTCCTTATACAGGGTACTAGCTAAACGGCAGATGAGTCCAACATGTCCATATACTGAGAGCTAGCTACATGGCAGACAAATCCAACATGTTCACACACAGAGAGCTACCTACTTGGCAGAGTTTTAAAACATTTCCATATACAGAGTTCTAGCAACAGGGCAGATGAGTCCTATGTGTCTATACACAGAGAGCTAGCTACATGGCTGTGTAGTGCAACATTTCCATATACAGAGTTCTAGCTACAAGGCAGATGATTCCAACTTGTCTATATACTGAGAGTTAGTTACATGGCAGAATAGTGCAACATGTCCATATACAGAGTACCAGCTACATGACAAGATAGTCTAACATGTCCTTATACTGAGAGCTAGCTACATGGCAGACAAGTCCAATATGTTCATATAGAGAGAGGCACATACATGGCAGCGTTGTACAAAATTTCCATATACAGAGTTCTAGCAACAAAGCAGATGAGTCCTACTTGTCTATGTACAGAGAGCTAGCTACATGGCAGTGTAGTGCAACATTTCCATATACAGAGTTCTACCTACAAGGCAGATGAGTCCAACTTGTTCATATACTGAGAGTTAGCTTCATGGCAGAGAAGCCCAACATGTCTATTTTCCGGGTACTAGCTATGTGGCATATGAGTCCAACATTTCCATATACTGAGAACTAGCTACATGGCATACAAGTCCAAAATGTTCATATACAGTGAACTAGCTACATGGCAGATTAGTGCAACATTTCCATATACAGAGTTCTTGCTACATGGCAGATGTGTAAAATATGTCCATATACTTAAAGCTAGCTACATGGCAGAGTAGTGCAACATGTCCATATACAGGGTACTAGCTACATGGCAGATGATTCCATCAAGTCCATATACTGAGAGTTAGCGACATGGCAGATATCTCCAATAAGTTCATATACAGGGAACTACGTAATTGGCAGATCACACCAACATATCCATGTCCAGAGAGCTAGTTTCAAGCAGAGTAGTCCAACATGTCCATATACAGGTTACTAGCAACACGGCAGATGAGTCAAACATGTCCATATACTAAGAGCTAGCTACATGGCAGACAAGTTCCATATGTTCATATACAGACAGCTAACTACTAGACAGATCAGTTGAACGTATCCATATACAAAATGCTAGCTACATGGCAGACGATACCCAAATGTCCATACACAGAGAGCTAGCTACATGGCAGCATACTGCAACTTTACCATATAAAGAGTTCTAGCTACAAGGCAGATGAGAACAACTTGTCTATGTACACAAGGCTACCTACATGGCAGCGTAGTGCAACATTTCAATAAAGAGAGTAATAGCTACAAGGCAGATTAGTCCAACTTATTTATATAGAGAGAGCTAGCTAAATGGCCCGGTAGTGCAACATTTCCATAAACAGAGTTCTAGCTACAAGGCCGATGAGTCCAACTTGTCTATATACAGAGAGCTAGTTACATGGCAAGGTAGTGCTACATTTCCATATACAGAGTTCTAGCTACATTGTAGATGTGTCCATATACTGAGAGCTACCTACATGGCAGAGTACTCCAACATGTCCATATACAGGGTACGAGCTACATGGCAGATGAGTCCAACATGTCCATATACTTAGAGCTAGCTACTTGGCAGACAAGTCCAATATGCTCATAAACAGAGAGCTACATACTTGGCAGAACAGTCCAACATATCTATGTACAGAGAGCTAGCTACATGGCAGACGAGTCACAAATGCCCATATATAGAAAGCTAGCTACATGGCAGGGTAGTATAACATTTCCGTATAAAGAGTTCTAGTTACAAGGCAGGTAAGTCCAAAGTGTCCATATACAGAGAGCTAGCTAAATGGCAGGGAAGTGCAACACTTCCATATACAGAGTTCTAGCTACAAGGCAGATGACTCCACCTTGTCTATATATAGAGATATAACCACTTGGCAGGGTAGTCCAACATGTCACTAAACAGAGTTCTAGCTACATGGCAGATGTGTCCAACATGACAATTTACTGAGAGCTAGCTAAACGCAGAGTAGCCCAACATGTCGATAAACATAATTTTGGATCCTGGTAGATTTGTCCAACATGTCCATATACAGAGAGCTAGCTCCATGGCAGACGAGTCCAAAATATCAATGTACAGAGCGTTAGCTCCATGCCAGGGTAGGGCAACATTTCCATATACAGAGTTCTAGCTATAAGGCAGATGAGTCCATCTTACTGTATACAGAGTGCTAGCTACATGGCAGAGTAGTGCAACATTTCCATATACAGAGTTCTAGCTATAAGGCAGATGAGTCCATCTTACTGTATACAGAGTGCTAGCTACATGGCAGAGTAGTGCAACATTTCCATATACAGACTTCTAGCTACATGGCAGATGTGTCCCACATTTCCATACACTGAGAACTAGCTACATAGCACAGTAGTTCAACATGTCCATATACAGGGTACTAGCTACAAGGCAGATGATTCCAAAAGGTCCATATACAAAGAGATACCTACATGGCAGATCAGTCCAAAATATCCATATACAGAGAGCTAGCTACATGGCAGATACGTCCAATATATTCATACACAGAAAGCTACCTACGTGACAGATCAGTGCAACAAATCCTTGTACAGAGTTCTAGGTACATGGTAGATGTGTCCAACTTGTCTATATACAGAGAGCTAGCTACTTGGCACAGTAATGGAACATTTCCATATACAGAGTTCTAGCTACAATGCAGATGAGTCCAATGTGTCCATATACTGAGAGCTAGCTATATGGCAGAGTATACCGACATGTCCATATACAGGGTACTAGCTACATGGCAGATGAGTCTAACATATCCATATACTAGAGATACCTACAGGGCAGACAAGTCTAACATGTTCACATACAGAGCGCTAACTACTTGGCAGATCAGTCCAACATATCCATGTACAGAGAGCTAGCTACATGGCAGACAAGTCCAAAATGTCAATATAAAGAGACCTAGCTACATGACCATGTAGTGCAACACTTCCAAATACAGGATTCTAGCTACAAGGCAGATGACTCCAACTTGTATATATACAGAGAGCTAGCTACATGGAAAGTAGTGCAACATTTCCATATACATAATCTAGCTACATGGCAGATGTGTCCAACGTGTCCATATACTGAGAGCTAGATACATGACAGAGAGGTCCAATATGTTCATATACAGAGAACTAACTACTTGGCAGATCAGTCCAAAATATCCATGTACAGAGAGCTAGCTA